>NW_019245825.1:0-1485 GCF_002742605.1 Olea europaea var. sylvestris
AAAAATAATGTTAGGTAAGAAGAAAAGCAATCCTAATATCATTGGAAAAAGACTCCAAATGCAATAAGGATATTCTGGGATCGAGCCGTATGATGCTAGCGGCGAGAGTGTCACATGAGGAGTTTGAGTTCTTTCTTTTCGTAGTAGCTAGTCTAATCAGTCGACTATTTTCCTTGCAACATTAATTTTTTGTTTTTATCTATTTTTAATTTTTCGTTTCCATTGCATTCGCTAGGCGTTAGCCATTAGGTGGTATTTTTTTCAAACACTGAGTTCAGTGTGACAGCTATACTAACAAACATACATACCAGCAATATATTTAAAGAATTTATTTACATGCTTGTAACATATTTTAGCGCAGTGGCATGTGAGCATCTACACACTACAGCTGCATCTTAGTATGTTTGGAGGTAATTATGAATTGTAAATGTGTGAATAAAAAGTGGTTAGTAGTTGTGGTCAAACATTAACTTGATGGAAAATCATCATTTGACTGGTCGAAATTGTCCTATAAATAGGTAAACTTTTCTTCAACTCACTTACATTATTGTCTTGTTTATTTATTCGATAGCAGCTTTAAAATGAAGAATATTTTTTTGCTTCTTCCAATTTTCATTATCTTAGCAAATTCTATGTTTTGCAAGTCAGAAGAAGCACCAGATCCGGTGCGCGACACCTTTGGAAGACTGCTCCGCACAAAACATGCCTACTACATTTTGCCAGTCGGCCCCTGGAGTGGTGGTGGACTTGAACTAATCAACACCAACTACACGACCTGTCCACTCGACGTTGTCCAATCCGGTGCCGATATCCCTGGCACTCCAGTGGCATTTTTCCCAGTAAATCTCAAAAAGGGTGTTATTCGAGTCTTGACTGATTTGAACATCATGTTCCCAAACACGTACACAGTCTGTCCTGAATCACCCGTTTGGAAAGTTAACCACTACTATACAAATGATCCATTGAACAGGGATTACTTCATCACGACCGGTGGACATGTAGGAAACCCGGAGCCTGAGACGCTGGGGAACTGGTTCAAGATTCAGAAATTTGGAGATGGCTACAAGCTTTTGCATTGTCCTGATGTGTGCACTTTATGTAATTTTGTATGTAAAGATGTAGGATTTTATGTCCAGAATGGACAGAGACGCTTGGCTCTAACCAACTATCCCTTTATGGTTGTGTTTAAGAGAGCATAGAGGTGTCTGCAAGGACCATTTATTTGCATTCATATGTATGCTCGTCTTGATCAATTAAAGTTGTCTGGTTAAGACTCTTCATAAGGTTATTTACTATGTGCACTAATTTTTTAGTAGTATAGACAACTATTTGTGTATAAAAAATGAACACGAAAAATAATTAACTAATGACTTGTGAAATGACAGTAACTATGAATATTTTCTTTCGGTTTCAAGTTAAATAAATTGTGAAGTCAAATTAAGAATGAAACATTAATGAGGAATTGCTAAAATAATGATCTTGTCT
>NW_019245826.1:0-1485 GCF_002742605.1 Olea europaea var. sylvestris
CGTCGACAATCCAAGCGTTCCAAATATGAGAGTGCTCATTCTTTCGAAAAATGGCCGAAATCCCTCGTACGTCACGACGAAGTATTGAGTTCAATCCAAAACGTTCGCTACATTTCCAATAAGTACTTAAGGGCCCAAAACGGACACCGTGTGCAAAAGTTACGTTCAATTCTTCGTACGTCGACAATCCAAGCGTTCCAAATATGCAAGTGCTCTTCTTTCGAAAAATGGCAGAAATCCCTCATACATCACGACGAAATGGTGAGTTAAATCCAAAACGGTCACTCTATCTCCAAAAAGTACTTACGGGCCCAAAACGAACACCGGGTGCTAAAGTTACACTCAAATCTTCGTACGTCGATAATCCAAGAGTTCCAAATATGCAAGTGCTCACACTTTCGAAAAATGGCCGAAATCTCTCATACCCCCACGACGAAGTGGTGAGATCAATCCAAAATGGTCGCTACATTTCCAAAAAGTGCTTACGAGTCAAAAATGGACATCGTGTGCAAAACTTACACTCAATTCTTCGTACGTCGATAATCCAAGCGTTCCAAATATGTAAGTGCTCATTCTTTCGAAAAATGGCCAAAATCCCTCGTACGTCACGATGAAGTTGTGAGTTCAATCCAAAACGGACACCGGGTGCAAAAGTTACGCTCAATTCTTCGTACCCCGACAATCCAAGCGTTCCAAATATGCAAGTGCTCACTCTTTCGAAAAATGGCCGAAATCCCTCGTACGTCACGATGACGTTCTGAGTTCAATCCAAAACGGTTGCTACAGTTCCAAAAACTACTTATGGTCCCAAAACGGACGCCGGGTGCAAAAGTTGCGCTCAATTCTTTGTACGTCGACAATCCAAGCGTTCCAAATATGCAAGTGCTCATTCTTTCCAAAAATGGCCAAAATCCCTCGTACGTCACGACGAAGTGGTGAGTTCAATACAAAACGGTCGCTACATTTCCAAAAAGGACTTACGGGCCCAAAACGGACACCGGGTGCAAAAGTTACGCTCAATTCTTCATACCCCGACAATCTAAGCATTCCAAATATGCAAGTGCTCACCCTTTTAGAAAATGGCGGAAGTCCCTCATACGTCACGATGAAGTTGTGAGTTCAATCCAAAACGGTTGCTACATTTTCAAAAAGTACTTATGGTCCCAAAACGGAAACAGTGTGCAAAAGTTACGCTCAATTCTTCGTATGCCGACAATCCAAGCGTTCCAAATACGCAAGTGCTCACTCTTTCGAAAAATGGCCAAAATCCCTCTTACGTCACGACGAAGTGTTGAGTTCAATCTAAAACGGTCGCTACATTTCCAAAAAGTACTTACGGGCTCAAAACGGACACCGTGTACAAAAGTTAAGCTCAATTCTTCGTACACCGATAATCCAAGCGTTCCAAATATGCAAGTGCTCACATCCCTCATACGTCACGACGAAGTGGTGAGTTCAATCCAAAACGGTCGCTACATTTCCAAA
>NW_019245827.1:0-1485 GCF_002742605.1 Olea europaea var. sylvestris
AGGCCCATAAGTACTTTTTGGAAATGTAGCGACCGTTTTTGATTGAACCCACGACTTCATCGTGACGTACGAGGGATTTTTGCTATTTTTCAAAAGAATAAGCACTTGCATATTTGGAACCTTTGGAGAGTCGGCGTACGAAGAATTGAGCGTAACTTTTGCACAAGGTGTTCGTTTTCGGCCCATAAGTACTTTTTGGAAATGTAGCGACCGTTTTGGATTGAACTCACGACTTCGTCGTGACGTATAAGTGATTTCGGCCATTTTTCGAAAGAATGAGCACTTTTATATTTGGAACGCTTGGATTGTCGACGATCGAAGAATTGAGCGTAACTTTTGCAAACAGCATACATTTTGGGCCCATAATACTTTTCAGAAATGTAGCAACCGTATTGGATTGAACTCACGACTTCATCGTGACGTATGAGGGATTTCGGCCATTTTTTAAAAGAATGAGCACTTTTATATTTGGAACGCTTGGATTGTCGGCGTTTGAAGAATTGAGCATAACTTTTGTAAACGGCGTCCGTTTTGGCCCCATCAGAAAAATGTAGCGATCGTTTTGGATTGAAGTCACCACTTCATCGTCACGTATGAGGGATTTTGGCCATTTTTTGGAATAACGCGCACTTTTATATTTGGAACGCTCGGATTGTCGACGTTCGAAGTATTGAGCGTAACTTTTGCAAACGGCGTCCGTTTTGGCCCCATAAGTACTTTTTGGAAATGTAGCGACCGTTTTGGATTGAACTCATGACTTCATCATGATGTAGGAGGGATTTTGGCCATTTTTTGGAAGAATGAGCTCTTTTATATTTGGAATGCTTGGATTGTCGGCGTTCGAAGAATTGAGCGTAACTTTTGCAAACGACGTCCGTTTTGGCCCCGTAAGTACTTTTTGGAAGTGTAGCGATCGTTTTGGATTGAACTCGCCACTTTATCGTGACATACGAATGATTTTAGCCATTTTTTGAAAGAGTGAGCACTTGCATATTTGGAACGCTTGGAGAGTCGGCGTACGAAGAATTGAGCGTAACTTTTGCCCACGGTGTCCGTTTCCGGCCCGTAAGTACTTTTTGGAAATGTAGCGACCGTTTTGGATTGAACTCACCACTTCGTAATGATGTACGAGTGATTTCGACCATTTTTGGATAGAATGAGCACTTGCATATTTGGAACGCTTGGAGAGTCGGCGTACGAAGAATTGAGCGTAACTTTTACACACGGTGTCCGTTTTGGGCCCATAAGTACTTGTTGGAAATGTAGCGACCGTTTTGGATTGAACTCACAACGTCGTTGTGACGTATGAGGGATTTTGACCTTTTTTCGAAGAATGAGCACTTTTATATTTGGAACGCTTGGATTGTCGACGTTCGAAGAATTGAGCGTAACTTTTGCAAATGGCGTCGGTTTTGGCCCCGTAAGTACTTTTTGGAAATGTAGCGACCGTTTTGGATTGAACTCACCACTTCGTCGTGACGTATG
>NW_019245828.1:0-1485 GCF_002742605.1 Olea europaea var. sylvestris
ATCCAAAACGGTCGCTTCAATTCCAAAAAGTGCATTTGGCCCCAAAACGGACGCCGGGTGCAAAAGTTACGCTAAATTTTTCGCACGCCTACTATCCTAGCTTTCCAAATATAAAAGTGCTCATTCTTTCAAAAAATGGATGAAATCCCTCGAACGTCACGACGAAGTTGTGAGTTCAATCCAAAACGGTCGCTACATTTCCTAAAAGTACTTATGGGCCGAAAATGGACATCGTGTGCAAAAGTTATGCACAATTCTTCGTACGCCGACTATCCAAGCGTTCCAAATATAAAAGTGCTCATTCTTTCAAAAAATGGCTGAAATCACTCGAACGTCACGATGAAATTGTGAGTTCAATCCAAACGGTCGCTACATTTCCAAAAAGTACTTATGGGACCAAAACGGACGCCGTGAGCAAAAGTTACGCTTAATTCTTCGCACGCCGACTATCCTAGCGTTCCAAATATAAAAGTGCTCATTCTTTCGAAAAATGGTCAAAATCCCTCGAACGTCACGAAGAAGTTGTGAGTTCAATCCAAAACGGTCGCTACATTTCCTAAAAGTACTTGTGGGCCTAAAACGGACATCGTGTGCAAAAGTTACACTCAATTCTTCTTACGTCGACTATCCAAGCGTTCCAAATATAAAAGTCCTCATTCTTTCGAAAAATGGCCGAAATCCCTCAAACGTCACGACGAAGTTGTGAGTTCAATCCAAAACAGTCGCTATATTTCCTAAAAGTACTTATGGGCCTAAAACGGACATCGTGTGCAAAAGTTACGCTCAATTCTTCGTACGTCGAATATCCAAGCGTTCCAAATATAAAAGTGCTCATTCTTTCGAAAAATGGTCGAAATCCCTCGAACGTTACGAAGAAGTTGTGAGTTCAATCCAAAACGGTCGCTCCATTTCTAAAAAGTAGTTATGGGCCCAAAACGGACGCCGTGTGCAAAAGTTACGCTCAATTCTTCGCACGCCAACTACCCAAGCGTTCCAAATATAAAAGTGCTCATTCTTTTGAAAAATGGCTGAAATCCCTCGAACGTCATGAAGAAGTTGTGAGTTCAATCCAAAACGGTCGCTACAATTCCAAAAAGTGCATTTGGCCCACAAACGGACGCCCTGTGCAAAAGTTACGCTAAATTTTTCGCACGCCGACTATCCTAGTGTTCCAAATATAAAAGTTCTCATTCTTTCAAAAAATGGCTGAAATCCCTCGAACGTCACGACGAAGTAGTGAGTTCAATCCAAAACGGTCGCTACATTTCCAAAAAGTACTTATGGGCCCAAAACGGACGCCGTGTGCAAAAATTACGCTCAATTCTCCGCACGCCGACTATCCTAGCGTTCCAAATATAAAAGTGCTCATTTTTTCAAAAAATGGCTGAAATCCCTCGTACGTCACGACGAAGTTCTGAGTTCGATCCGAAACGGTCGCGACATTTCCTAAAAGTACTTATGGGCCTAAAACGGATACCGTATGCA
>NW_019245829.1:0-1485 GCF_002742605.1 Olea europaea var. sylvestris
GGGTCAATTTCGTCTTTTTTCGCGACCGTGTCGGAATGGGCTTAAATTTGGCAGGTTGATCGGAAATAAAAATCGCGCCGGGGACAATTTCGTCATGTTTCGCGACTGTGCCGAAATGGGCTAAAATTTGGCAGGTTGATCGGAAATAAAAATCGCGCCGGGAGCAATTTCGTCATTTTTCGCGACTGTGCCGAAATGGGCTAAAATTTGACTGGTTGATCGGAAACAAAAATCGCGCCGGGGGCAATTTCGTCATTTTTCACGACTGTGTCGAAATGGGCTAAAATTTGAGAGGTAGATCGGAAACAAAAATCGCGCCGGGTCAATTTCGTCTTTTTTCGCGACTGTGTCGGAATGGGCTTAAACTTCGCAGGTTGATCGGAAATAAAACCCGCGCCGGGGGCAATTTCGTCATTTTTCACGACTGTGTCGAAATGGGCTAAAATTTGAGAGGTAGATCGGAAACAAAAATCGCGCCGGGTCAATTTCGTCTTTTTTCGCGACTGTGTCGGAATGGGCTTAAACTTCGCAGGTTGATCGGAAATAAAACCCGCGCCGGGGGCAATTTCGTCATTTTTCACGACTGTGTCGAAATGGGCTAAAATTTGACTGGTTGATCGGAAACAAAAATCGCGCCGGGGGCAATTTCGTCATTTTTCACGACTGTGTCGAAATGGGCTAAAATTTGACAGGTAGATCGGAAACAAAAATCGCGCCGGGTCAATTTCGTCTTTTTTCGCGACCATGTCGGAATGGGCTTAAACTTCGCAGGTTGATCGGAAATAAAAATCGCGTCGGGGGCAATTTCGTCATTTTTCGCGACTGTGTCGAAATGGGCTAAAATTTGACTGGTTGATCGGAAACAAAAATAGCGCCGGGGGCAATTTCGTCATTTTTCGCGACTGTGTCGAAATGGGCTAAAATTTGACAGGTAGATCGGAAACAAAAATCGCGCCGGGTCAATTTCGTCTTTTTTCGCGACTGTGTCGGAATGGGCTTAAACTTCGCAGGTTGATCGGAAATAAAACCCGCGCCGGGGGCAATTTCGTCATTTTTCGCGACTGTGTCGAAATGGGCTAAAATTTGACAGGTAGATCGGAAACAAAAATCGCGCCGGGTCAATTTCGTCTTTTTTCGCGACTGTGTCGGAATGGGCTTAAACTTCGCAGGTTGATCGGAAATAAAACCCGCGCCGGGGGCAATTTCGTCATTTTTCGCGACTGTGTCGAAATGGGCTAAAATTTGACAGGTAGATCGGAAACAAAAGCCGCGCAGGGTCAATTTCGTCTTTTTTCGCGACTGTGTCGGAATGGGCTTAAATTTGGCAGGTTAATCAGAAATAAAAACCGCGCCGAGGGCAATTTCGTCATTTTTCGCGAATGTGCCGAAATTGGCTAAAATATGACTGGTTGATCGGAAACAAAGCCGCGCCGGGTCAATTTCGTCTTTTTTCGCGACTGTGTCGGAATGGGTTTAAATTTGGCA
>NW_019245830.1:0-1485 GCF_002742605.1 Olea europaea var. sylvestris
TGGTGCAGTTTCTCTTTGTTAATTTTTTGTCTAGCACTTCCTCAACCTGACATAATTGATACGAAAATTAATTATTCGGAGGCCTAAATTAAGGAATTTGGCTAAAATCCCGTGACCCCGGGTCTTTGCCCTCAGTCGAATTTCGCAGGCCGTTAGCAATCAACCTACCAAATTTCAGCCCATTCCGACGTCGTCGCTACAAATGACAAAATTGCCCCTGGTGCGGTTTTTCTTTCTTAATTATCTGTCTTGCACTTCTTCAACCTGACATAATTAATATGGAAATTAATTATTCGGAGGCCCAAACGATGGAATTTAGCTAAGATCCCGTGATTTCGGGTCTATGCTCCGAGTCCAATTTCGCGGGACGCTTTCGATCAACCTACTAAATTTCGGCCCATTCCGACACCGTCTCGACAAATAACAAAATTGCCCGTGGTGCGGTTTTTCATTGTTACTTTTCTGTCTAGCACTTCGACAACTTGACATAATTAATACGGAAATTAATTATTCGGAGGCCTAAACGAAGGTATTTAGATAAAATCCCGTGGCCCCGGGTCTGTGTCCCGAGTACAATTTTGCGGGCCGTTTCCAAACAACCTGCCAAATTTCGACCCATTCCGACATCGTCACGACAAATGACAAAATTGCCCCTGGTGCGATTTTTCTTTGTTAATTTTCTATCCAGCACTACTTCAACCTGACATAATTAATACGAAAATTTATTATTCGGAGGCCGAAACGAAGGAATTTGGCTAAAATCCTGTAACCCCGGGTCTTTGCCCCTAGTCAAATTTCGCGGGCTGTTAGCAGTCAACCTGCCAAATTTTGACCCATTTCGACGTAGTCGTGACAAATGACAAAATTGCCCCTGGTGCGGGTTTTCTTTGTTAATTATCTGTCCTGCACTTGTTCAACTTGACATAATGAATACGAAAATCAATTATTCGGAGGCCCAAACGATGGAATTTAGCTAAGATCCCGTGATATCTGGTCTGTGCTCCGAGTCCAATTTCGCGGGCCGCTTTCGATCAACTTGCTGAATTTTGGCCCATTTCGACACCGTCTCAACAAATGACAAAATTGTCCCCGGTGCGGTTTTTCATTGTTAATTTTCTGTCTAGCACTTCGACAACTTGATATAATTAATATGGAAATTAATTATTCGGAAGCCCAAACGAAGGAATTTAGCTAAAATCACGTGGCCCCAAGTACAATTTTGCGGGCCGTTTCCAAGCAACCTGCCAAAATTCGGCCCATTCCGACATCGTCATGACAAATGACAAAATTGCCCCTGGTGCGGTTTTTCTTTGTTAATTTTCTATCCAGCACTACTTCAACTTGACATAATTAATATGAAAAATAATTATTCGGAGGCCCAAACGAAGAAATTTGGCTAAAATCCCGTGACCCTGGGTCTTTGCACCGAGTCCAATTTCGCGGGTCGTTTCCAATCAACCTGCCAAATTTCGGCCCATTTCGACA
>NW_019245831.1:0-18345 GCF_002742605.1 Olea europaea var. sylvestris
AGGATAGATTTCTTGATTCAATAAATAGTCCTTAAAAGTTCAATTTTATTATTAATATTAAATCTATGACTTGTTTGTGTTTTTATTATTGAATTGCAAACTTACAGATGGCATTATTTGAGTATCTTTCTCTTTGTTTTGTTGCGGCTGACATGTGCTATGTTGAGGGGACACGTCATAATTATAGTAGTTTTTTGTTTGTAACACTGCGCCTCTTTGCATGTTTCTAGGTTAATGGCCTATTGTGTAATTAATATATTTGTTGACTACGTGTAATCTTACTCGTTGATTTCAAATTTTGAGTCGGCGTCCCTTAATATTCAATGGTTGTGATTATTTGGAATATTTTGAAAAGTCGTGTGTATTACTAACATAACTTGACTGTTCACGCCTGCCATCGAATCTATAAATATTTCTCTCTTTCGTGAGTACCTTTCTTACTTCTCCTTTTTGTTCTAACCTTCTGTGCTTAGTTTCCCGATTATCTCTTCCGTTTGTTTTTGATATAGAACAATTAGATTTGGAGTTTGAAGAAGTGTTGCAAAGAAAATTAACAAAGAAAAATCGCACTAGGGGTAATTTTGTCATTTGTCACGACGGTGTCGGAATGGGCTGAAATTTGACAGGTTGATTGGAAACGGCTCGAGAAATTGGACTCAGGGCTCCGAGATCTCGGGATTTTAGCCAAATTCCTTCGTTTAGGCCTCCGAATAATTAATTTCCGTATTTTCCGTTTTGAATTTTCGCTATTTTTGGAACGTTTTATTTTTTTCTATGTTTTAGAGTTTCTTGTAACGTCTATTTAATGGCTTTTGGAACGCTTTCCGTCATCATTGAAGAATATACAATTTTCATTCTGGGAGAATTCCAATTTTCTTATTTTCAAGATTTACGTTGGTAAATCTTTTATTTTTTCTTACTTCCGTTCTGCGTCAGTTTTGCTTTTCTTCAAAAACTTTTTTTTTAGATATGTGTTCTACTTTTATCTTGCAGTTGTAATCTTTTTATTAGGATATCTTCCCAAAGTGATTCCCAAAATATTTCTTAT
Organism: Olea europaea var. sylvestris; assembly: GCF_002742605.1. Lineage (NCBI taxonomy): Eukaryota > Viridiplantae > Streptophyta > Magnoliopsida > Lamiales > Oleaceae > Olea > Olea europaea. The sequence goes on from NW_019245831.1 coordinate 1,049, forward strand.
GACTCTGAGGTTGAAAACCTCAGATTCAAGGATACTTCTTCTAGCACCTCTTTCTTCTAAAGAAGTTTGATGTATCGTTGTCTCATTTGGTAACTATTCCTTTTAGTTTTGGAGTTAACCTATAACTTCTTAAGCCGAGGAGTAGTTCCCAACTTAAGGTTGAGGTAGGGGAGTAGTGCACAAACCTTCGAGTGTTAGATAGCCGAGGTTTTTGAAGCATCAAAATTTTTTACCATTCTTATGAAGAGGGATTTGGGTGAAATTCTAGATAATTTTAACATTTTTTTTATATCCAAGTATCCCAACTTACACTAAACTAAATCATGGACCCTCAAGACCCTTGCCCCTAGAACCTTAGAGAGGGTAAATCGCGGATTATGCATCAACTAAATCACAGGTTCCCCCCACCGCCTGTACACTTCTGCGCACAAGAGATCCTCCTCCAAAGTGATTGCTCCATACCAAATAAATCTGGCCACAGGTTTCCACTAGGATTCGAACCTCCACCATGCCGCTGGAAGCAAGACAATGTTGATTGATCCACCAGTTGAGCTGTGTCCCGGGGGACAATTTTTTTTTTTTTTTTTTTTTTTAACATTCTTGATAATATATAGAGTTGTTGTGCCATAGATAATTTCAAAGTACGGATTGCCTTATGACTATAGCTATTCATAAGCATTCAACGAACATAGGGCTTAAAGTACTTTTTCACCATTTTTTTTGTGACATTTTTTCTACTTTTTATATTACTCCCACCAGTTAACTCCTAATGGGTGGGCCCATATTGTTGGTTCTTTTTTGTTGTTGAAACTTGCTGGTTTGGGGGAGAACTTTCATCAAATATATTTCATTCCATTTATCATCCTTTGAAAGTGAAAAATAAAGCAAATCAGCAGAAAGGGTATTATAATCATTTTTCTCGTTCTTCCAAAGTATGGATATAATTTGTAATTATCTCTAATAAGGTGCATAACTAAAAGTGGATTTTTATTTGATCGTTGTAGCTGGGGACTTCAGCCTAATGATTCCAACCATTCTATAATTTTTTCTTGATGTTATGGCGAATATAGTAAATGTTAATTCCTTACTCACCCTTTTTTTTTTTTTTTTTTTTTTTTTTTTTTTTTTTTTTTTTTTTTTTGAAGTTTTCTTATTTTGCTACGTTTATACAGATAAACTACTAGCTCATCTTCATGGTCAAACTCTCAGCGACCTTAGTGTTTTAGTAGCACTTGTTCTTAGGAAAGATGAAAGGGCTTGGGTACGAGCTAATTACGAAACCCAAAGTATCCTATTCTCCTAAGGAGTCTACCTCTTGGATTTGAACTCATTCTTTGTCTTTCGCCCAATGAGTAATTGGATTCAAGAATTTAGTCAGTACTTCATCCTTTTGTTTCCAGGGCTGCAAGATCTGTATATGCGTATTTTAACTAATCTTAAGAATGAGTCGTGGAGGAGCTTACCCCTACACAAAGGTCAAAAATGATTGACGCCCACCTCATGCAAGCTCATTCTATATCATTACTAGTAGGCTGATTATGAAGTTTATGTTTTGTACGCCGACAGCCTGGACAAGAAGGTTAATTCTTTGGGAAAAAGGTGCAATGTCCTTCAGAAGAAATTGAGGAAAGCCGAGAAGGAGTAAACCAAGTACAAGGAGATAAGTAAAGATCCTGAGACTTTTGCTACAAGGGAGGCTTCCATGGTGACTAATGTTAAGATGGTCTCCAAGGATCTGGAGTTGGCTAAGAAGAGTTATGCGAATTATGTCTCTAAAATTGAGCGTGAAGTTTCATGTCTTAGAGACGATATCTAGTTGACAAGATCGAAACAGTATGCTATTTCCAAGGACCTTGATAATGCGAAGAATGAAGTGGACAGATTCAAACTTATCCTTCGTGGTTGATTTTTTGGGGGTAGTCCCTATTTTTCCTTGACAAAATGAAGCTTGCCTTTGGTTTTGAAATATCATTGTAGGCGAAAGAAAACTCAGCTTTAGCCAAGATTGTTACAGACGATAAGAGGCCTGCTTCTTGTCTGTCCCATGTTTTTCATTTTTCTCGCTATTACCACCTTATTTCAGGTCCAGCCTTGGCTTGATAGTTTCAATATTCATGCTTCTCACAGTACTTATGAAGTTATCCCTATTGGTAGGTTGGTTTTTCAACTCACTCTTTACAGTGTCAGACACTTACTTTCCTAAATAAAGATTTTCAAGCATGTTTCCTAAATAAAGATTTTCAAGCATGTTTATTTTTTTTTACCATAAGTATGTTGATTTGCCTTTTAACTTAGTCCGATTTCTAGAGTGATTGGCCCTTTTGGAGCTGATTTATTCCATTGAAGCCATACTAAAGTTTCGACCATAGACATTACAGGGTGATTAACCTGCATTTGGTTAAAATCATTTCCAAAATTTTGGTATTTGTTGTTGATTTGGATGAATTATAATTTAATTATATGTTAGTTTTGTTTGTTAGATAAAATTTGAGACAAACTAGTGAAATTGGATAAAATGAGCTAAAATGGTACAAACAAGAAAGAAAATTCAAAGTTCAGAGACCAAAGTGCAAATATCGACTAGTTGATTCGAACCGTAAAACGACAATTGAAGATCACATAAGATCAATTGGATGCAACTAGAAGTCAAAGTACTTTCACAAATCAATTTCCAGCCATGCAATTTAAGCTCCGAAATTTCAACCTAGTTTGAGACCCATTTTGGCATGGCAAATGTTCCAATTAGAAAATTGATACCATAGGAGAATTTTAGTTCTTTGAGTTAATTTTTCAACTCACTTTAAATTGTCTCAATCGTATATCGAGAAAGAAAGTTATAACATAAATATTAAATGTTGCTCAATAAAAAAGAAACTTTGGATAGCATGCTACCAACCTATCATAGACCTCAAAGGAGTGACTCGATGCTTGACATGACACGGAAATGTCATAGCACTAGATGGGGACATAGACCTATTACAAATTACGTCTAAATTTCGACTGTACATGGCAATGAGGGCGTCGCCTAATTTGGCGGGGGAGTGATTTATGTCCTCCATGATCTTGGTCAATACATCTAGATTGCGGCTGGGAAAATTGGGCAGCACAAATAGTGCACTAAGGCTGGACTTAACTACCTATGGTAAGAGAAGCAATTAAGGAAAACAGAGGCACTACGACTAGGGAAGCATGTCGAACCAACATAGATAGTGGTAGTAGAAACAAGCCGAACCAACACTGACATCGCAGCAGGGGGAAGCAAGCATGCAACTTAGGTAAACTATACAGGCACTGTGATATGGGATACATACAACAACATGGGGCAGACGGTACAAGCAAAATGGAGGTAGCAAATGAGTTAGACTGTACAGACAGGACGCGTGCTGAGAAAATGTTGGTAGTGGATACAGAGACGGAAGTCAGGTTCTTCTATGGTGAAAAGTTCTTGATGATATTATGACATGATATTCATGGAGTTACTGAGGGAACTACTGCAAAATAGAGAATCTGATAAAGCATTTTTAAGAAGTCAAAAAGTGGGTGCACTAATATTCAAAGCTTCGACATGCGTAAGGACGCTACAGACGGAGGTTTTGTCCATTCGAGAACCAATGCAGAGATGCAAAGGGTGAATGTTGATGTCGAAGGTGGCATGCAAGAGGTAGCAATGGGGAAGAGGTGCAGGGGACGCCGTGGACACCCGTCCATCGAGGTGATAATATTGCAAGTAGGGAGAACTTTGATGCCCATTGACTTGGAGGATAATGCAATGCTTAAGTTGCATGAGGGTGCAAGGAACACGTTCCATTACGAGGATGTTAGCGGATTAAGTGGGAGCGAATGTCATGGACTAAGGGAGTGACTTGAGGATTAACATGACACGGAAGTGTTATGGCACTAGATGGGAACATGAGGTAGATCTATTACAAATTAGGGCTAAACTTCAGCGGTACATGGTGATGAGGGTGTTGCTTAATTTGATGGAGGAGTGACTTACATCCCCTACGATCGTGGTTGATATGTCCAAGTTACGATTGAGAAAATCGAGTAGTGCAGGCAGTGTGCTACGACTGGACGTACTACCTACGATAGGAAACGCAGGTAAGGAAAACAAAGGGAATGCAAGTCAGATTAACACAGGCACTATGGCATGGGAGGAAGATCGAACCAACACAGGCACTGTGTCAGAGGGACACATGTAGGGAAAACTCAAACAAACTGCGATAGAGGACCTAGGCAACAACACAGACAATTTGTGCAGATAGAACGCTAGCAACAAAGGCAGTCAGGCTATGCATATAGGACATATGTTGCGAAAACGTCGCAGGGAATGCAGGAACAGAAGTCAGGTTATTCTAAGGTAAAGACGACTATCATGTGGGGGGGGGGAAATAGAGGAGATTGCGGCCGATGATTTTGGATATTGTGCCCCTTGTTCAACTTGCATGAGAAAGCCAAATCTAAATTGAGGAAGCAAAGTCTAAGTTGACTACTACAAGCTTAATGGAGAAAACAAAGTTCAATTTGGCCACTATGATGGGGACAGGTCCACTTGCATGGAAAGGGACATGCCAATTATCATAGAATTGGAAAGGGACATGCATCTTGCAACATGGTAATTTGTAAGTGTATAGACATGCAACTTGCAAGGTAGCAAATTTCAATTTGGGTATTTTGTGGTCTAAGGAAGTGGGTGACAACTTGCAACCAATGAAGACTCTTGGATCAAGATTAATCCTAGCTATTGATGCAAACTTGCCTAGCAAGAGCTTGCCTATAAATAGAAGTGCTTGGTCATTTGTAAAATACCATGAAGGGATGAATAGATGAATGGTACATGGAATGGGAGTAATGTGAGATAGTGTAATATCTTTGTAAAGAGAAAATATTTGAGAGTTTGTATATAGTTTTCTCTTATATTTATACAAAGAAGTTTTATCATATTTGTGTGTGTTGTTTTTCTCATAAAATCCTATCTACCTTCTATACCGAAGTTGATATAATAATTATCGTGGGGTTTAAGGCTGACTAAACATTATCTCGTGGGGATGGGACTTGTGGTGTGTTAAGGTTGGTGTTAGAGTAGTTCAAGTGTGATGAAAGTAGGCCCGTGATAGCGCGCTGACATGCATGTTCTGACCATTTTTCTAGAACCCAAGCGCAGAATTCATCAACAGCGCTCGTGAGGTAGTCTATGTCATATGTGTAATGAGTAAATTTTATTAGACATGCTTATTTTTCTTTTCTGATTCAAACTCTACTTAAAATCGATTCAGACACCATGTTGACCTAATTTTCATCAACTATGTACAAAAACATGGGCTACAAATTGTGGATCTCTCTCTCCAACCTCTTAAGACACAAATAAGATCAAAATCTAGCAAGAATCGAAGGCCGATTATATTAAGAAATTGAAGATTAATATCTTTTGAAATCGTTCGAGATCCATGAGGCGACTTTTCATTATTCTTTTTATAATTTATATAAAATCATGCTTGGTGACATCCATTTTTGTATTGGACGAGATAAATTCTATTATTTATTTATTTTAATTCAAGATTAGTAGTTTAGTTAATTTTTGTACTTCTTGATTCATTATACATTCCGATAAAATTATTTAATTGATAGTTAAAAATTAGATAATTAATTATTTGTTGTAATGTTGAAAAGTTCATAATAAGTTTAGAACGCAGCAAAATTAATAACGAGCAATAGATGTTAGGAAAAAAAATATCATGTATGCAATTATATAAATAATCATTCAATTTAATGCGTTCTACTCATTCGCATTCAGACTAAGAATATGATCGAGACAGTGATTAGAATAGATCTAATTTATCTTTGAAAAAAAATTATATATTATAGTTTTTATCGATTGTCCATAATGTATAAATAAGACTAAATTATGTAATCAAGAAGTAAAGTAGATAACAATGGGCGGGGTTATAAATCTGGTACGCTAATTCATACAAATTCAATTTCTACATAATTCATGGAGTAATTTAGCATAATTCCAAATTAAATCTCTTCTTTGTGTTACATACTTCGAATTCAATACAAGACCAATACACTTAAATTGAGATTTATTTCCTACGGGACATTAACTCTATCTCACAACTATTACCTGTCAACGATCCTGTACATTTGTAGAATTTTCACAAACAGGGATGAAAAACATATATAAATATGCTTACGAATAACGATAAAGAATAATCTCCACTATTTAATAAATCTTCGTAACTAATCTAACTACAATAAAATCCTACTAGACTTTAAAACTAAACCAACACTAGAAAACGTAGCTATTTCAATAAACTCTTAATCAAAGTAAGACTCCTATACATAAATAGAAAAAAAAAAAGACTAATTAATTAACCACAATAAAAATTAACTAATAAAAATATTCTTTTCACTTTTTTATTTATTTAAATAAGTTGTTGCTCAAACAGGGGGACAGGCCCTTGTGACAGGGCCTCAGCCCCTCATCTAAAATTTAAAGGCCACTGTTTGTGCAATGGAGTCCTTTAAATAAATTTAGGGAAATTTCATTTATAAGAAATTAAGTATGGCATATTTTTAAATTAAGAAAATAAGTTTCAAACTTCAAAAATCAGATTTTTACTAAAATTTATTTATGATTTAATTAATTAATTATTTATTTATTTATTTTATCAATTAAATATATTTGTCACATGTATATACAATTTGGTCACAAATTAACAATTTAATTAGTCAATTATTTTTTTTTCTAACAATCGAAAATTTTATGTTACAAATTATTTTATGATCACAAATTCAAAAATTTTGTAGGTCTAGTCACAACTTATTTTTCGATCACGAATAAATTTTTTTTTATAGGTCACAGATCACAAATATTATAGGTCACAACTTATTAGATAGTCACAAATTATTAATATTTTAGATAACATATTATTTCTTGATTATAATTTATCTTTTTCATTGGTCATGTATTGTTTATTGGTCGCAGATTAACCAGTTCACTAGTCACAATGAACTAAATAATATGTGACCATCACCAACACTTAGGGGTGGGCGTGGGCGTGGGTTGGGTTTGGTCAGTTTTTTGCACAACCCTAACCCAACCCAACATAATCGGTTTGATTTAAAATCAACCCAACCCAACCCAATTATGTATTTAAACCCAACCCAACCCACCAAGTTTCGATCGGTTTGGGTTGGGTTGGTCGGTTTCTTTATCAAACAAGATTTATTTAACTATGTTGGTCGAATTTTGCTTTACCAAACAAGAACAGGATTTTTTTTCTCCGAATGTTGCTTTACTAAACAAGAACTAACTCCGTCAATTTACCAGAATCTAGCTTCAAATTATTTTCTAGCTTTCCTCTATATTCAACCTATCATGTACTCCAAACAAGAAAACCAGATAATCAGGGCTCACATTTGGGTTTCTTGCCATTGATTGGCCTCCTTGTGTATTGGTATTATACTTCTTAAAACTAATCCCATTAGATAAAGGGGCAAAAAAGGTCAAAAGAAAAATTAATTCATTATCCCTCATTAAAAAACAGAAAAGCAGTCTTTAACATTAACCAACAAACGGTCACAGCCACATTCACCATAAGTCTATACATATACAACGCAAAAACCAACAAGATATTTTAAATTAAAAAAAGGAAAAAAACCTAGAGTTTTACAGAACACAAGTGTACCCACGATTGGAAGGGGGAAGTTGGAAGAGCCGTCGTTGCCCTTTGCTGAACGGAGGATCGACGCTGTTGATTTGAGCAACTGAATCGACTGAATTTCTTGTACTGTGTAGACTCGCTGCCCTTGGGCTTTGTAATGGATTGAACTTGGAGGAGAATAGGGTTTTCTTTTTAGGGAAAATGGAAATGGGAGGGAGAAGAAAAATGCTATTGATTTAACTTACCTGTAGCAGAGGATAGCTATTGATGTGAGAAAGAGGACAACTATTGATTTAACTTACCTGTAGTAGAGCCTGAGAAATCTGATACGCTTTTTTTAGTTTTCAAGATTTCTTCATATTATTAATTTAATATGGGTCGGGTTGGGGCGGGTAATCCGTAACCCGACCCAACCCGACAGAAAAATGCAATTAATGACTCGAACCCAACCCATTTCATTGAAAAAACCGACCTAAACTGCTCAAGTCGGGTCGATCGGTTCGAGTGGTTTGGGTCGGTTTTTGCCCACCACTACCAACACTTATGTCCACCACTTCAACGCTACCTCCAATAGCACTACCACTACATTGGTCACAAATTAACCAATTAGTCAACCAATAAAATCGTCACATACACCCACACCCCATCCCACCACTCCAAAGCAACGCACCACCGCCAACCACTAGCGACCCCGCCCACCGCCACCACCATCGACATCACCATCGCTACAAACTAAAGAAAAAATAATGAATTCAGGAACTGGGATGAATTTTAAAACACACAAAAAAATAATAATAATAACAGCTAAGAAAAAATGACAAAAAATTGAAAAATTAGAATTTAGAAGAATTATTAAATAGTACCTTCAAGAGGAAAAGAGAGATGCAATGAATCGAGACAGGAATCCAGATATCGAGCTAAGGTTTGACAATTGAAACAAATGTTTGAACGAGGCAAGATAATGAGGCGCAGTAGTGGTGTCAGGTCACTTCGTGTGGCTTCACTCCGATGGCTTCCAGTGGCTCCACTACGGTAGTCATTTCACAATGTTAAGAAACGGGGGGGGGTGTTTGGGGGGGGGGGGGGGGGGAGATAGAGAGAGAGGAAAATATATATTAATTAATTTTTAAATATATTAATTAATTAACAAAAAAATCTGATGATTGAAATATTAAACATTACAGGTGATATATGAAATGAGATCTTTAAATGTGCTAATTTTTGTAATTTCCACATAAATTTATGGGTACATAAAACATGAGCCCATCAGGCGGAATGCCATATAAAACAGTCGTTGTCATGATTTGCCCAATAATTTGGGACCACTGTTGTTGGCAATAAATAACTTACCCAACTCAACCTCCAATGGTTAATTTTTGCACATTCGTAGATACAGAAATTTATTGCGTGATCAAACTTTGGCCAAATCTTGTTTTAGATTTGGGACAATCTAGTTTTGTTGGGGGAAAATCTAGTACTTGTTTGTCATGATTACTAGATTATATCATTGAATATTAAAATATATTTAATTCAAGTTCTTACTCTACGTAGTCCTAATTTAATGGGTCGAGTTGATTTATATTATGCATGTCTTTGTGTTTCACTCATTTTCTCTCTCTTATCTTCATATACGCATGGAAATACAAAGTGCGACAACGAGAATTCAATTCTTACTATTCGTTCTCTCAAAAAATCACTTTGCTACGGTGGGATTTGGAAAGAAAAAAAATTACTAAGTAGGAGGATAAAAAATTCAACTTTCAAACCATAACCGTAATTTTGAGTTATAAAATTATTGGACGAACTATTTATTTACTAATTATATTGTGTTGCAATCTCGGTAACTTATTTTTTACTATATTATTTTTTTCTTCTTCTTGTAGATAAACGCTATAAATAGAAATTAAATATATGATATAGAAGTACTTATGAATTTCTCAAAATCAACAAAAAATAAATTTCCTAGCTTTTAATCCACAAAATCTTTAATATATAAATTGGATAGATAACAGAAAAAGAAAAAGGAAAATTCGCAGATGCTACAACTTCTTCAATAATTTTTAATTTTGTTTTTTGAATTTCATTTGAGGTTTACTCTTCTGAGTTCTGACTAACAAAACCTTGCCATTCTCGAAAAAATTAAAAATATATGAATGAAGTCTCATTTTCACCCACCATTCTGACTTTTCTTGATTCATTTCTTCGTTTGCATTTTTGTATTTCTTTCAGCGAAAAAGAAGAATTAACTCCAATGACCCGGCGTTTGACTTTTCTGTCACCAAATTGCAATAACTCGAACACCCCTCACTGTTTTTAGGACTCCGTTTTTTTTTACTTGATCTTGATGGGTCTAAAATTCTCACTGCGTTTATTCAATCAAAACACAAAGGTAATAAACCCAGTAACCATCTAAAGTTTTCTTGAATAAATTTTGTATCTGAATTTAGTTTCTTTTCTTGAGTTTATGGAATTCAGTGAATTTTGCATGTTTCTGCGAATTTATTGTTGTGGGATTTATGGTGATCGAATTTTATAGGTTTGTGACCAATTTTATAATCTGTATTTTATTCAATTCGTTTTCATTTTCCTTTGTTTCTTTCTTGATTCATTTGTTAAATTCATGTTGCTAGTGGTGGTATTACATAGATCTTCAGTGAATCTTGATTTTGTTTCGTTTATGTTATTGTTATTATTATTTATATGTTTAATCCTTGTTCTCTTTCTATTTGAATCTATTTTCTTGTTAGTCTAGCTACTTTGAACAACTTATTTTGCTTATTGAAACTAGCAGATTAATGTACTCATTTATATGCTGTCTGTTTTAGTTAACTTCATGCCCGGAATCACTGGACTTCCTAACTTTGGTGCCTTTTCATGATTTTTTTTATTTTTTTATTTTTTATGTCTCTTTGCCATAAAATTGTGAGTATAGCTGGCAATTATGCTTTAACCAGACTTGGGGTGTCTCAGTCTCATGCTACTTCTGGTTTACTGCCCCCAACATTGGGTATTTAGAATAAATTGTAGGATAAATTGAATTCTGTCAGCCCCCCACCCCCTACCAAAAAAAAAAAAAAGACTAGAAAAGAATAATGATCTAGTGAACTAATAATGCACAGTCTATAAATAAGTCAAATCTGATTCTAGGATATGCTGTTTATTCAACAAGAAGAATTTAGTTTCTATCTGGATGTGAACGTATATTGTTATGCAATTGCATAATGTCAAATGTGCAGTCCTTTGCCACAATACACCTAGATAATTTGAGCCAAGGTTGCCTCACCTCATATATGAAAGCCTTTAGTAAGAAGCTGATATTTTTTGTTGAATGTTGAGGAAAGATACAAGTCGTGGAAAGTCAAATTCGCTAATTTCTTAGCTTTTGATAATTTGATAGTGAAACTTCATTGGCTTCCTTACTGAAAGTTATAAATTTAGTATATAAACTGTTCCACCCATGGTGGTGCGGGGTCGGTGTATATTTCGAGGCCCAATTGACACTACTATCATTATCTCGTTTACATCTAGGTTACAGATGTTAGCTGTTGGTTTTACGTATTATATTCTTCTTCATCTTAAATGATTTTGAACTGGTTCTTGATTCAATAGATCCTTGCAGATTATCAGAATGGGGGAAGATATGTAAGGATGATGAGATGCAATTAACTGTTGGGATGCACTGAATTTGTGTTTTCTAAAAGACTTTGAATTGAAAAACTAATGTCTTCTGGTAATATCACTATGAATGGCCACAAAGAGAATGAGATTCAGCAGCAAAGCTCAGAATTTGCTAGCAGGTAAATCACAAACCTTCTTTTATGAAAGTGGTTTACATGAACGTTCATTCCTTAAATATATAGCCAATTTCCATTTATTCACAGGCAAAACACTGAATCAAGTTCAGTATCAAAGAGTGTGAAGGGAAAAGACCACATTCAAGATCAAGAAACCATGGTACTAGTATTTAGCTTTTGTTACGACATATATTTGGTACTTCTTTGGTTTATGTCATAAATGTTATGTTTTGTTACAGAGAAAATATCGTTTCTTCATGTTCCCTGATTTAGTTCACGTGCAGGAACTTTATTCGAAGGCTAAATCACAAGAGAAGGAAATTCAGTATCTTCGGGAACAAATTGCTCTTGCAAGTATTAAGGTAAGATATATGATTTTAGATTAAAATTTATCGTGATTTTATATATCCTCCAGGAAGATTACGTTTGTCATTTATGATGTCAGGAATCACAGTCGTTGAATGAGAAATATGCCCTAGAGAGGAAATTTTCTGAGTTACGAATGGTTTGTATATATTTGTTACTGGCCTTGGTCCTTATTCCCATGTTACTAATCACTGACATTTTTCTCTTTTCCTTGCTACATGAAATAAAGTACACTATATTTTCATTTTTTATGTGATAGGCTCTGGATGAGAAGCAAAATGAAGCTATAACTTCTGCGTCAAATGAGTTGGCCCGCAGGAAAGGTGATCTTGAAGTAAATTTAAACTTGCTCAACGAATTAAAGGTAAATGCTTGATTAGGTCTCCTATTCTGGCTTATCTGAATTTTTTGGTACTATATGTTGTCTTTTTCCCTTTTGTAAAGAGTACTGCTATGTAGCACCATTGGTGCTTAGCACTTGTATATGTGGCATGTACTTGTAGGATGTGAGGCCCACTCCCCTCTTTGTTCAGTGCTGCATAGAATTAGTCTTTAGTAAACTAGACATACTTTTCATTCGAACTGCTTAACAAAATTGACTTTTCTAGTACAGGCAAAATTTTATGTTGGTTTCTTTTGAGGACCTCTTTTTTCTCCAATTATTGCTGAAATTTATATTTACGTAGAATGGAAGTCTTTGCTTTCAGCTAGAATGAACTGAAAAGTGGTTGTGCATGTTATTTGAAGTTCTAAGATGAAGGTGTCGACAGTAGTTACATGCCTGCTGTCTCATGTTTAGCAAATTCGAAATGATCTACTTTGTTTGAAATATTATTGCATCTTTGAATCTGACTGAATCCCCGTTATTGTATCTGAAATACCTCATTCGCTAGAGATCTTGCGAGTCATATGAATATGCTGTGTTCAATACTGTAAAAATAAGATTTTTTCTTTAGTTATGTAATCATCATCCAATCCTTGCCTAAATTTTAGTTTAAGTGATCTTTTCTCTGCCAATTTATGGAACTGTGTAGAATTTTTCTCTCAATCTAACTTCTTGAAATATTGTTCATGTCATAGAGTGCACTGTCTGTCATTCAATACTCTGTCCTTCACTTGTCGTTCTCTTGTTCTTTTACTTTCTCTTTGGATTTGTATCCTCAATATTTAATGTGATTCAGGTCGCAGAGGATGAGAAACATATTTTTATGTCATCTATGCTTGGGATATTGGGCGAGTATGGTTTTTTGCCTCATGTTACAAATGCCTCTGCCCTCACCAACAGTATAAAGGTGTGGATTTTACAGCATAGAGTAAAATACTTGTGACGCTATAATCCTTTTGCTTCATTACATCAACAGCCTCACATCTATTGCATGTGATAAACCTGCACGCCACGTTTCTCTTTCTTTTTGTGCCAATAAACATGGTCGACCCCAAGTGGGTGCTTAAGAATTTCTCTATCTTGGGCCTGCAAACCAGCATTTTCTTCAAACAAAAATATTTCAGAAAGTTTTTACTCAGGAGATGGCCTCATGGGCAATAAAACAAATCTCACTATGTTTTCATGGATTTTGATGGGGCACAAAGCAAGTGCTGCTATGGTATGATTACAAATTTTCAATATATGTTAGCTTTGGTTTAGCTTCATAAGATGACAGTGATCCATCCAAATTCATGAAATTTTCTTCATAGTTTTATGATAGTCACTAATTATAGACATTTTTTTTCAAGGTTTGCACACTCAGTTCAGCATTTTTTTTTTCCATGCTTTGAGTTCTTTTAATTTTTGCAGCACTTACATGACCAATTGCAGTTGAAGATAAGAACTTCACATGTAAGATCATCATTTGTTGCTTTTGAGAGCTTCTTGTTTTTATGAATTTTATTGTATTTAATGGCATGAAGGATGTTTAGTTCTAACCTTAGGCAAAATGAACTCCCCAAGTAGTTTACGTCACAACGTTGACTTGAATGAATGAATAGTTTGTATGCTATTAAACACCCATTGAACAGCTTTGCAGTTCCATTTGTATGTATCAATATATGACTGTATTCAGAAAATGAACCTCTTTGCGACTGCACACTGTTGACTTGAATAGATGAAGAGTTTGTATGGAAATTAAACACCCATTGGGTAAATTTGCAGTTCCGTTTGTATATATGCAGTGTTCAGATAGTATGCTGTAGCATCTCAGGTACAAATACACATGCATTGGGAGGCATTGGCTTCAGATTAATTATTTTTGACAATCTGTAATGGGCTTTACATATATTTATGTGTGTGTGTGTGTGTGTGTATTTAATATTGCAAAAATTGAGTGGTTTGTTACATCTTTAATTGCTTCTCTCTAAATGTGATTGGTACCCCCAGACTTCCTGTATCGTGGTCTTCTTTAAGTGGATTTATTATTGCATGTTGCCAACTGCGAGCTGCTTGGGCAAGTAATGGGTTTAAGTATCATATATCTGCTTTTAGTGAAGCAATTGGCGTATAACTTGCCACTGTCATGTTACACAAGAATTAGAAAAACTATACCGATAATCAAATCCCAATAATCGGAGGAAAGAACTGACTGCTTATGTTGTTGGTTGGACTTGAATCCAAGAATTTGTAGTTTTGATGACTCAGCTTTCACCATTGGATTTAGGCCTCATGGGCAAGTTTCAAAGACCCGGCGTATGACGAAGCTGTTTAGTGCCAGTTAGCTATTTTTTGTTTGTCTTGCTTTAAACATTTCATGTGATACGTTGATTGGATATATTTGGAATATCGCAAATGGACTTATGTCTGCGTTTTTAACGACAATGAGGAATCTCTTTACTCAAAATTAGTTATGATTATTCCATACTTCTATAAACACTTGTTAAATCGTTTATTAGATACTACTTCCAATTTTCCTTGTTTCCTAAGAGAGCTTTCTGCTGACTTGGGTACGGGTATTGGATACATGCATGTATCTAAGTATCGGATATTTTATTTTCTAAAATGTAGCAACAGAGACATGGTTAAAAAGAGACCAAATTTCGTTAATTTGACTTTTTTGTCTACCTTATTAACCTATCAATGCTGTTAATATGGCTTTTTTGTCAACGTGATTAATCTAAAAACAATTAGTAACAATGAAAACAATATTTCATTTGGCTAAAATCATGAAAATTGTGTAACAGCTGGATGATATATACCTTTGTATAAATTGCCATATTGGGATGGAGTACCCCATATCGTGTTGTGTTGGGTTGACACAGGTGCTTCCGGCCATTTTGAAGAGTCCGAGCATCATAGGTGGTGGTTGAACTCAATACTAGCTTATACTGTGGACCTTCGAGTATAACTTTGTGACTTAGGGAAATTATATTTATCTAAACCAGATAATGTAAAGGAACATAATTCTCAAAATGTGTCATTTTTTAGTTACCCCTCATTCTCTGGTATTATACTTGTGAGCAGTCTGTTAATGGAACTAATAAAGAAAAATCACAACACAGGCCAGATTGCGAGAGTTAAATTCCATGATTGGAAATGATGGTAGAAATGTTTTCGACAAACGAATTCCTACTACAACTTTCATGAATGATCAACTCCCAAGAAGTTCTATGGTACTGTCTACTTTGATTGCCTCAAGCTAAATTGCTTCTTTAAATTCATTATTCTCTCTCCTTTTTAAAGAAAAAATTCGTTAACATATTTTCTGCTGTTTTCAGGGAGGTCATGGTTTTTCAGACTATAACCCGTATATTGAGGGGCAACGTGGCAGTGATACTACACGAATGACGACGCCTGACACTGATAGGTTGGCTGAACTTTTGAGTTTTTTAATGATGGTTTAACTTTCACATGTTTATTACTGAGAATAGTTTCATCTGCTTATCAATTCAATTGTACAGCAATGATCTAGCCTTAATACCTAAAGACCTTTCACATATTCCCCATATGTACTTCAAACAAATGTAAGAGTTTTTGAATCACACGATTTTGATCCCTCAAAAATCATTTTGTGCAGTACTGGATTTGTCTTTCTTGTAATGGTTTTTCATTTTTTTTTCTGGTGTTTATTCATCTATGATTATATCTTTAGTTTATCCGTGATCTTTACCTTTAGTTTAGACAGATTGTACATAATTATGAGATGTAAAGTTTCATGCTTTTTTTAATATTACAGTGTACGATTCTTTCTCTCTCCTTATCTATCTTATTTCTCATTAATTGGATCACTACATTCTACATGTCCTTGAGTTTCTGAAATTGCTTTTTAGGCATTAACTTCTAGTATCATTTGGTTTTCATTCGAAGATTAAGAATTTCTCCTTATCTATCTTATTTCTCATTAATTGGATCACTACATTCTACATGTCCTTGAGTTTCTGAAATTGCTTTTTAGGCATTAACTTCTAGTATCATTTGGTTTTCATTCGAAGATTAAGAATTTCTCAATGTACAGGACCCTGCATCACCAATTCTAAGTCATTTGATCAGTGATTTATTAATGGTTCAGATGTGGGCTATGCTTTCCTTCATTTATGTTAAGAAGTTTTATTACTTGGGCCTGCCTAGTTTTCTGCTTCAATGATGGCTGGCTACAGAGATTAGTTTTCCCAAGTGCAGCCACCAAGATTTCAGATGCCTAAATCTTATCATTGTAAACCTTAAATTATCACTTTTAAATCAAATTAGAATTGTAATAATTGATTTATGCCAACTGAACCTTATGTCGCATTGCCCATTTCATGTCCCAAAGTTCATGTTCTTAGCTAAGTAAGACTCTTGTATACTATTGACAGAAAGTGGTAAAGTTTGCATGCCTGTGGTATTTATTTATATTGTGGAGGCTATCTGTACTTCTAACTTGATGGGAAGCATAAATTCTTTGAAAACTTATATTTTAATTAAGCATTCCCTTTTGTTTATTAATGTTGCCAGTATAGGATCCACGTATAAATCTACAACTTATCTTCTATTTACTTTTCTTTTATTTTTACTGTTATTTTCTTAGGTATTGGGTGTGTGGTAAAATAGAAACTTTTCATTCTTCGAATATGCAGTTTACATTACATTATCTTTTAGCAATATAGTTTCTTGTCATGCACAATTAGTGCTTTTGAGTATCTTTCTGTTCCTCTAAATTATTGATTCCAGTTTCCAATGTATTTACCAATTTGATTACTCATCTATGCCAAGAAGCTTATAATTAAGTGGAGACTTGAAGCAAAATTATATACAAAGCTGCAGTTGGAGAAATGCAGGGATTTCATCTACCTTATGGCTAACGACTTAGTCCTTTCTGTAGAATACAATAAGTTTAATAATATGATTCTATAATCCAGTTTATTTTAATTGGCACAACTACACTGGAAGCTAGGAGAGACTATCAGCATACCAATATCCTAATTCTTGATTGATAATATCCTAATGAAACAGCACATAATGTGGCAGGATAACTTTAACCCCCCCCCCCCCCCCCCCCAAAAA
>NW_019245831.1:18438-35456 GCF_002742605.1 Olea europaea var. sylvestris
CTTTACCCCCCCCCCCTCCCCCCAAAAAAAAATCCCCAATTTACATTTTCTTAGTACTCCGGATTCTGCTTCAATTGTTACTTTGTTATTTGAGAAAATTCCTCTTCATGCTGAGTGCTGACTGATTAAAATTGCAGAAGTTTTGCAGGGCATAATGCGATGGGTGATGGAGTTGCTTCCTTTGGTTCTGAAGGTAATATACCATATATCCTTTGATAGGTCTCTGTATCTTCTTTTTCTGTGACGTATAATAAAAGATCTTCCTTCAGAAGAGGGTCCTGGAATAGATTCCTTTCAAATAATTGGGGAGGCTAAACCAGGAGGCAGACTTCTAGGCTGTGGATATCCTGTACGTGGAACTTCTCTTTGTATGTTCCAGGTATGATCAATGTACTTATATGTAATGGATATATATTTCAGGCTACTTATATTGATAAATGAAATTTCTTGGTAACCAAAATTTTCTCTTCTTATTAGTGGGTTCGCCATTATCCAGACGGAACTAGACAGTACATCGAGGGTATGCATATTAATGTCTTCTCATTTTTTGCAATGGATCTTCAATGACAATACTTTTGTTTAAATTATGTAATGGAAGACACATTGAAACTTGTTTCCATATATATAATTAGCATTAAAAAAATCTCTCTTACCTCTATTTTGGTGTTTTTATCAGGGGCCACTAATCCAGATTATGTAGTAACAGCTGATGATGTGGACCAACTTATAGCCGTTGAATGCATACCAATGGATGAACAAGGACAACAGGTATATGAACCTATATTTTGTACATTACAGGAATAATGCTGTTGAATGCCTTAACGATTCCTGAAGATGAAATATAATCTAATATCCAATGAGGCAGAGTTGTGTATGATTTATTCAGTAAAATTTTCATACATATTCAACGTTGACTAATGCATTAGCTCATCCAAGTTTACCCTTGTATTGACATGGTACTAAAAGGATAGATCTGATTATAGACAGTAAGTCACTAATATGCAAGAATTTAATCCTTTCGTCCCTTATTTCGGTAAAGGATATGATTACATTTGTTTTTTTTCCATAAATGTAAAGATGGATCATATGGAGTGACTACAAGGATTCAATATAGACTACCCCAATTAGTTTACTATTGTTTCCTATTAAGCATTATTTTCTGATGGATATTAAATAGAAGTAACAAGTGAACTATAATGATAACATAGAAAAATATTAATCATACACCTTAACTATAACTCGTCCAAGGGGATGAAGGTTGGGGTAGGATTCATTTCTGGTAGGAAGGTTGTGTTCGCTCCTGCGTCCTCCCTTCTTTTCTTTGAATATTTAACATTCTTTGCTTGGTGAGTTTTTAATTAGTAAATTCGTGTTTTTTATCATAAGAAAATACTTCTCATTCTAGGAAACTTCAATATTTACTGGTTTAAGATAAATTCTATATTTCTATCTCTTCTATACTCTTTTTAAATAGTTTCTAATTGTTGCTCCTTTCACTTTATACAGTATAAGAATGCTATACTTCTTAGTTGTACACTGAATTGTCATTTTCAGGGTGATATTGTCAGAATTTTTGCCAATGATGACAACAAGATAACATGTGGTTAGTTCTATTGCAAGACAATATTTCCGTTTCAGTGCTGTCATTTCATATTTTTGTACAATGGGCTTATTGTTACAATTTTTTAACTGCTTGGGGAAGTTTGTAGTAAAATTTCTTTATCATATTTAGGAGCATAGCTTGAGCATATAACCTTTTTCCTGGTGTATATGGGCTCATTTATGCCAACGTTTGAAATCTTGATAATGTACGTGATTGTAGAATGTATTGGAAGGAAGGATCCCTTCGAGAGTTAAATTTAAGGAACTTCATTATTTGGAAGGCATTTATAGATGAAACAAACCACTATGCAGCATAACATTCACAAAGGAAACACTTCTTGCCTCTGTGTTTGCTTAATATGTTTGAGTGAGGCTGATTTGTTAACAACTCAATGTTTTACTGACCAACAAATCTCAAATACAGAGCTAACATCCTCATCTTCAATTATTTATTTATTTATTTAGTAGTAATCTGCACAAGATATTGGACTTTGTTATTTTGATAAAAATCACAATATTTCCAGAAAATAATTTCATAGATATCAATTATATATGAGTGATCAGGTTCATTTGTAAATGGAGAAAAAATCTGTATTTGTTCATGTTATGATGTAAAAAGTACATCTTTGTACGGCTCAATGCATAACCATGCTCGTTCTTTATCATTTGCTAAGTGGTTGTTAGACCACAATTAAATTCCAGTAGGATTCTTGCCAATCTACTACTTTGATAGTGTTAGAAATCATCTAAATATAATATCTATTTGAAATTGTTGAAAGAATATAATTCTATTGTAATATTATGGCATGTTATTAAATAGAACTGTAGGAAATAAATATAAGCTAAAATCTTGCTTTTTATTATATTATGT
Organism: Olea europaea var. sylvestris; assembly: GCF_002742605.1. Taxonomy (NCBI): domain Eukaryota; kingdom Viridiplantae; phylum Streptophyta; class Magnoliopsida; order Lamiales; family Oleaceae; genus Olea; species Olea europaea. Next base: position 20,912 of record NW_019245831.1, read on the forward strand.
CTAGTCATATATTGTGTACCAAACATGCCTTTTATATTTAGCTCCTATTTGGCTGGAATTATAATCTAGATGTTTATTTTGAGTCAAAATTAATAATTAATTTTAACTGCATATTTCATGGGACCCACAACTTTTCAAATACTAAACAAAGGCTTTACCTTTTCTTCTGTATTCCACAACCTCTTTCAAGTTTGAATATGGAAACCTAACATGAATACCATTTTTCCAGCCCCTTCCCCTAACCTAAATAAGAAAAAATGGTAAAAGCAATGATGATTGCAAATATTGGGTCTTATCCCAATTAGCTTTTTGCATATTCCTTTGATGAAAATATTATGTGTCATTTGCCTGTCAAAAGGAATGTTATCTAATGAGTGGTTTGCTATATCCAGACGAAGAGATGCAAGAGGAGATTGATACTTATCTTTCAGAAGGCCAGGCAACATTCGGTGTCCAAACACTGGTAGGTTTTACTCAAGCACGCTCTGAGTTCTTAAAGAAAATGAAATTTTGTTCTACTACTTTTTTTTCTTCCTTCTTAAAGTTGAAGTAGCATCTCGGTTTTCTTGGTCTCTCTTTTTTCTGGAGAAATTTTTCTTGTAATATTTACCACAGTCATTGTACATTTATTCCTTTGTCACCCTCCCAATTTATGTTGGGGCGTGTTAAGGAAGAAAATCTATTAGGAATAATGTATATTAAGCGAGAACATTATTTGGTAAATTTAGTTTTCATATATATACACATTATTTTTCTATATAATAAAAGGAAGATGAGAGAAAGAGTCATCTGTGCTTATGCCAAACTCTTGTTAGAGCTAATTTTTTAGGGTTTGGTATTTTTCGTCCACTTCTTCTCTTCAGCAAACCGTTTGTTCCTTTTTTTCTCCCTCTTTTCTTCTTTTTGCTTTTCCTCCACTGAGAGTCCCATGTGGTGATCTCGACCTCAGTGGTTGAGAGTGTTGGCAGAGTTGTTGATTAAAAGACATTAGAACCCAGGTATGTTGATTATCGGTGTGTCTTGTGTGGCAACGCACGGTAGCTATAGTTTCCGGTCATTGTCGTGGGTTGTGACAGATATTTGGAGTCGACAGCAGGGTCTATTTCTTCTTGATTAGTGGTCGAGTGGCAGCGATGTGGCTGTAGTAAGTCGTGGTTGTTGGTGCACTGATGGATTGCACTTTGCTGCTAATTTCTCTGCTGCATTTGGACTTGATTTGGGCATTCTGAAGTTGATTTTGGATTTGATTAGAATTGTAGGCTGATTAATTGGGCTCTGGCTATGAATGCTATTATTGGGCTTTAGTAATTTTGTTGGGCTTTGTTTGTGGTTGGATTTTGTTTGGGCTCATTTTGTGATTTGTTTTCCTTGGGCTCTAATTCTTGGTTTGTGGGCTAATTATTTTTGGACTCTCATTATTGCTGAGTTAGTCACTTGGTTTGTGGTTGCCTGTTATTGTTGATTTGTCTTATTCTCTACGGTTAAGTACTAGTATGTGTGGTTAAAATTATGTCATCAAAGATGGAGATGTTCAATTTTTCTGGTGCCATGAACTGGACCCATGGCACCAGAAAAAATGAATGAATGAAATTACACTTATTGGGCTAGGTGTGTCGAGGTCTTCTTGCGAGATAAAGGTTTATATAACCACTTGATTTTAGACAAGCCATCTGCCAAATCCTTAGAAGGTGACTCTGTAAAGATTGATTCTAATTTTAACGATTGGTGGGATTAAGAAGATAAAGCAATCATTAGACTTATAATCAGTAGTATTGAGCCTCATATTGGGTCTTCATCTCTTTACATGTCTATGGGTAAGCAAATTTGGGAGCATCTTAGACATATACACTCTGGAACTGGGAATATTACTTAAATCTATGATACTTGCAAACAATATTTTGGGCTCGAGAAAGGCTTCTCCAGTCTTGTTGAGTATTATAATAAACTTTTGGCTGTGTGTTAGGAAAGGAATATGCGTGAACCTCTCACTCTCTTGACTTGAAGTTTATTGAAATACAGCGAAAAGACATTGATGTCGTTAAATTTCTTATTGGTCTTCCACCAGAGTTTGAAGTTGTCACGGCACAAATATTGGGTAGAAAAGAACTTCCCAGTCTTCCAAAGACATTCTCTCGTATTTTAACACTCTACTCTCTCCGATGGTGCACTATGCACCCGCGAAGATCATTCTGCTTTTATTTCTCGGGGTGGCTCATTTGATGGTGGACGTAGCAATTGAAGTAGACACGGTTGGGAAATCGTAAACCACGAAAATGTACTCACTGTGGTCGTACAGGTTACTCCGTTGATTATTGTTGGGACTTACATGGCAAACCATTTAGATCTGCCGATTAGGTATCGTCTAATGAGGACCATCACCCAGTGTCTGGACCAGTAACTAACTCCAGCTTAACACAATGATCTGATCTCTTAATTGTACCACATGATGAGTATGTTGAGTTTTTAGCTTATAAGTAGGCCGCTTCCACTTCTATGGCCACATTCGCTCAGTCAGGTATTGCATCTTCTCACTGTATATTGTCATCCTCTCACAATCCGTGGATTATCGATTCCAGTACAACTAAACAGACTAGTTCGTCTACTTTTCTTCTTGATTATCATCTTGTTACTTCCTAATATTAATCTGTCGAGTGTCCTTCATGTTCCTGGATTTCCCTCTAGTTTATTGTCTATTAGTAAAATTATCAACTCTCTTCAGTGCTTTGTAATATTTTATCCCTTAATGTTTGTTTTTTAAGATTTCAAGACGAAGAAGATGATTGGTATAGGGCATGAAATTGGTGGCTTGTATTACTTGGATATTTCATCGGTCTTTCTTCCTTGAGCTCTTCAATCTTCTGTTTCACCCATACATTGGCATTGCTGTCTTGGGCACCCTTCTTTATCCTCCCTTGAATGTGATACTTTTCAGCTTAGCAAACCTCATCGTGTCTTTTCTGTTACGAACTAGTAGTCATGTTTCTAGTTTATTTGAGTTAGTTCATTCTAATGAATGGGGACCAATCAATATTTCTTCTAATAAATTTCAATATTTTGTCACTTATGTGGATGATTATTCTCGTATGACTTGATTGTTTCTAATGAAAAATCGTTATGAGTTATTTTGTATATTTCAAGCCTTATGTTCTTTAATCAAAACTCAATTTAACAAGAAAGTCCGTATTTTGCGTTCTGATAATGTCAAAGAATATATATATGCATTTTTTACTTTTTATTTATCTTCAAAAGGCATTACTCATCAAGCATCTTGTGCATATACTCCACAACAAAATGAAATTGTTGAATGTAAAAATCGTCATTTATTAGCTATTACTTGTGCTCTTCTTTGTCATATACATGCCCCTAAACATTTTTGGAATGATGCTATCCTTACTGCATGTTATCCTATTAATTGCATGCCATACTCCGTTTTAAATGGTGCATCTCCCTTCTTTCTTTTGTTTTCCTCATCTCCACCATACTCTTTACTCTCAAAGTTTTTGGATGTGTTTGTTATGTTCATTCCTTTAGTTTTGATCGTGACAAATATAACACTCGCTATACGAGATGTGTTTTCCTTAGTTATTCCCAAACACAGAAGGAGTATCGTTGCTACAATCCTTCTCCGCAGAACTATTTTATAGTGTAGATATCACTTTCGATTAGTCTACACCTTATTTCTTTGATCATAATAAGTCTCCCGAATCCACTCAGGATCCCGTTAACTTACCCTTTCCATATCTACCAGTTGTTATTTCTCCGGAACCAATTTCTTGTCTTCATTTACTATACTAGGGTCATCATCTTCTTATAAGGAACTACCCCTTCCTTTACAGGTTTATACCCGACGATCTCAGACACCACCGCCCTAGCCCTAACCATCGCCTTGCCATCTTAAAATCCTGCTTCTGTCGTCTATTCTGAAATCGAGTCCCTGTCCATTGCTCTCCATAAAGGTAAACGTACTTGTGTAACTAAATATCTAATCAGCCACTGTGTCACTTTTGATTTGTTCTTCATTTTCTTGTTTTACATTCCTAGCTTTCTAGGGTTTTTGTACCTAAGACATTGTGATGTGATGATGTGATCCGGGCTAGAGCCAAATTCTCAATTATTTGGCGATTGTTGGAGGTCGGTTAATACCAAGATTCAAGCTATTTGGAGGCTAAAAACGATTGATAAAGATGGCAAATCTCATGATCAAGCTTTGGAATTCAAAATGTGGGAATTAACAAGTTTCGTGATTGGCGGGAAGAGACCAAGTGCAAAGTCGGATTTGATCACAGTCAATGAAATCATGCAATCAAGCGTCGAGGTTGCCGGGCTACAAAAGATGATGTTTGCAAACTTAAGGTCGAGTTACATGTTAGTCATAAAGACGAAATCATGTTCGGTGCATTGGATTCAAAGTTTTGGACAATATATGGAAAAACGAGCAGTGTGGATTAAAATGGGCATAACTTTTAGCTCGAGTGTTAGATTTTTGCCCATGAATACAATTCGGAATCGTCACGAAAGTCTGCACAAAGAGGAGGTTTCAAAAATCAAACCTTGCGACCGCATAGGCTATTTTCGAGACAAAATTGAGGCTGACTATTTGTTCTATACGACTGCATTGATTTATACTATGCGACCGCATAGTACAACTTCTGGACGCGATTTTCCAAATTTCGAGAGGTGTTTTATTTATGGTAGAATTCTATTTATTTGACATCTTTGTAATCTTTAAGAGTAATTTCCGTCCTTAATTTTTCTAGGTTTTTCATATAAATAGGAGTTATTATTTCAATTGTAACAAGACTTTTCATATGAATTGAAATATAACTTTCTCCGAAAGCTTTGCTTCAATTTCTTTGTCCTTGATGAAATTTTTTTACCGAACTTATCAAGATTTAAACATCTTGTGGCGTTCAAAACATCGGGTATGAATCTTTGAATTGTGTAATCAAGGGATCTTTCAAGCAATGTTCTTGTTAGGTTTCTTGATTCATATTTTCTAGGTTCAAATCCAAAACCCAGAAGAGATTCATAAGCTTTGTGATCAAGAGGTCGATCGTTTAATATACGCTGGGTTGCTTGGTTTATTGTTCGCAGTTAATTCCTAAACCTTGATCGTATTTGGGCGTTCTTGGGATCCGGTGACAATATTTTGTGGGTTCCGTAGCCATTGTTGGTACGTGGGTTCGCATCACATTGACAAAGGCTTTATCTAATCTTTGAGTGACGAAAGGCTTTGGAATTGGAAATGGCAACCTTATACGAGAATAAGACTTGGGACCTTGTTTTGTCACCATCTGGTATACGTCTTGTTGGTAACAGATGGTTTTATGTTCCAAAGTTTAATCCCGATGAGACTGTTGTTCGGTTGAAAGCCCAATTGGTTGCTAAAGGCTATGCACAATCCTATGATATTGATTATGATGAAACATTCTCTCCGGTTGTTAAGATATCTTCTATTCGTGTTTTGATTTCTATTGCTGCTAATCTTGATTGGACACATTTCAGTCGGATATTAAAAATGCATTTCTTCATAGTGATTTGCACAAAGAGGTTTATATGGAGCAACCACTTGGGTTTGTTGCTCAAGGGGAGTACTAGAACTATATTTGTAAGTTGAAAAAGGCTTTACATGGGTTAAAGCAATCACCGAGGGCATGGTTTGAAAAGTTTTTTGAGGTTCTAAAATTTGATCTTCAAAGGTATATCATTCAATATTTAATCTATATATTGGTGCAGATCGTGTTATCCTTGTAGTTTATGTAAATAATATTGTAATCACTAGTGATGATGTAGATGGATTGTTTAGTCGAAACAGTTTCTAGAAAAACATTTCCATACCAATGATCTAGGCAAGCTCCTATATTTTAGGGTATTGAAGTTGCTAGGTCTCGAGCAGTTATCAACTTATCTCAGAGAAAATATGTACTTAACCTATTAGATGAGACAAGTTTTCTTGAAACTCGTTCAGTTGATACTCTCATGGATTTTATTGTGAAGCTTTTAAAGGATGAAGGAGAATCATTTGGAGAGCATTATTAGAGGCTTCTCTAGTTTCTCATTTGGAAGTTGTGATACGTATTTTTCGGTATTTGAAAAAGGCCTCAAGTCTTGGATTATTGTATAAGTTAAATGGACATATCAGAGTACAAAGGTTTACAAATGCAAATTGGGCAGGATCTCCGTCAGATAAATGCTCCACTACCGATTTCTGTACTTTTCTCGATGGTAGTCTTATCTCTTGAAAAATTAAAAAACAAACTCTAATAGTAAGGGCAAGTGCAGAAGCGGAATATATGGTGATGGCTCGTATTGCTAGTGAATTGACATGGTTGCAGCACTTTATTCAAGAAATCAACCTCTCACCCTCTACTCCTATACTGATATTCTATGATAATCAGGCTGTTCTACATATTGCATCCAATCCAATCTTTCATGAAAGGACCAAGTATATTGAAGTTGACTGTCATTTTGTTCGGACAAGATAGTATGTGGCGATATATGTACACCATTTGTAAAGACCGGAGACCAACTTGCTGATATTTTTACGAAATCGTTGAACATTAATCAGTTGAAATTTCTGTGTTCCAAGTTGGGCTTATATGATATATATATTCTCCAATTTGAGAGGGAGTGTTAAGGAAGAAAATCGATTAGGAATAATGTATATTAGGCAAGAACATTATTTGAAATATTTAGTTTCCATATATGTACAAGTTATTTATCTATATAATAAAAGGAAGATGAGAGGAAGAGTTAACCTTCTTCTCTGCTTATGCCAAACTCTCGTTAAACAGGGCCAACGCCACATACAAGAATGATGAGGCAAACCTAGTTTCATTACTTTTCTTAATCAGATCTCAATACAAGATTTTTAATTTGATTTCAGCAGAAAGGACAAATGTGATGTCACAAATAATGTTTTATTGCTAGAATTTAACAGTTGTGTCATAATTAATTGTTTATATCAATTAAATTCTTTGGAAGATACTTCTATGTATTTGATTTATAAAGTTCTGTCCAAATTCCCAGAAATGTAGAACTCTCGTTTCTGATAGCACATTAATATTCTCAGTTGAGAAAATGGTATAGTAGACATTGCAAGGTCCGTGTTAATGATTTCAGGACACTTCTTATTTATATCCTATGGAATCGGACTCGTGCTTATTAATGTATATTTGATTGGTAACTAATGATGTTTCAAAATTTTCTGCTATGTTCTTTTAATATATATATTTGGAAAGCCATTCTGTTAATATATAATTGATCAGTTTCTTACTTGAAGATTCAACAGTTAGATTCTTCAGAGAACTGGGAGCCAACAACTATAATTTTATGGCGCTGGGGCTTTCGGGTTAAGGTTGAGAAAACTCAAGCTATGTTAATTGAAGAGAAATATTCTGAAGACGTTTTGGTAAGTTCTTGCTTTCTATGACTTTGAGCCACGATTTTATTTTATTATTATTATTATTTTTAAATCTCTACAACTATTAAAATCTAAATTTACCAACTGATTAGAATTCATGTATCGCTTATGACGTGTCTCGGATAAATAGAAGTTAGCTTTTATGCATACAACTTGATAGGAGAATTTGTAATTGTTGAATTACAAACTGTAAGAGAATATGTTGGACACCTCTTGTTGTAATACATCATTCTTACATTTGCAGATCAAAATACCTGGTGGCCATTCGGCACAGTTTGTTTTAACCTGTTCAAATGGCTCGTCATATCCGTTCAGCACAAATAAGGATATTCGGTAGTACACCATTTTCACTTCTTAAATTTTTTTCTCATTACTTAGATTGTGATTTTCTTTTTCTTTTTAAGGCAAATGCACTTGTTTTGCGTACTTAGGTTGTTTCTGTACTGATAGCAAAATTGAAACTCTAAATCTCCTTCGAATTAAGCTTAGAAAATTGAATTACGTTCATGTTCTAAAAGATACAGGGGCAGCAAGACAAATGAAAACTCAAATTAGATCTCGCCTCTGCTTAAAAAGATGTCATCCTACAGCACCAAAAATAGTATAGATAATGTTTTGTATGCGTAGTTTAAAAATATTTCGCAGGAATTTCTTCACATTAGACTGTTCTTTCACCCCTTTTCTTTATGTTTAGACCTTTTTATGGAGTAATCTGTTTGGACAAACTAGCTTTGATTTGATACCAAATGCATGATTGCAACTCTTATGACATATAAAATTAAATTGTTTTTGACTTTTTGCAACTGTTGGTCTGGTCATTTTCTTCATAATTAGTTTGTATTGGGTCAATGTACTGGTTAGCAAGCAAAATAATTAGTTCATATGTTTTACTTTCTTCCACGAATTAATGATTTCTCTAAAGATGCTGTTTCATTTTCCTTGTAGGATGAGAGAGACAATCGTGCTGACGATGAGAATCTTCCAGATCAAGGTACCGTTTTCTGCTTGTTATTATAGTATCGCATATACTTCTGTGAAGCACTGAAAACTAACTTTATGATAATGTTATTCATTCTACATTGAATAATACTATTTAACACCACTAGTGTTATAACATAAATCTAGATGGCACATTGGAACCATGTGATAGGTTCAATTGAGGATAAAATTATGTCTCTTTTAGTTTTATCTTACATATAATGTCACTTAATGTCATCTAAACTGGTGCAATATCAGTGGTGCTAAATAACATTACTGTTCTTCGTTTTTGCTGCCACTAAAAAGAATTTATCCATGCTTAAAATTTACAAAACCAGTCTTTATTCTTTGATGTGGAGTTTATAAATTAAATTGATAGTTCTGTTCAACTGGAAGTAGTAAGATTCAACAAAGGAAACTACATTATTATGGGTGCTTTAAGTTTTTTATTGTTGCTTCATGTCTACAGAAAAGAGCAAGCGTTATACACCCCGAAAATTAGTCAATTTCTATTTTCGTCATCTGGAATGTGTTTTAAGCATTAGAGACATCTTTTTGGTGTAATTTATATTGTTGGCTGCAATTTCACGTTATGTTTTTTACGCTTCAAGCAGGCATTGGATGAAAAGAGGAAGGGAAAAGCATGATCAGTATGGTTCATTATAGATGCAGGGTTTATAGACGCAGTCTTTGTAGCTATTCTTCATTCTTTGTTGAAAAATCAAAAAAGGCTATATTTTTATAGCTACATATAGTTTTGTTTTGTACCCGAATATGTAGTGAAGTTATAGCTCTTTCGTTTTCATGTTTTGTTGCAACAATTTGGTTGTACAGGATCACATTTTTGACCGATGACACACAAATTTTCATTAGGTTAAGTATTTCCAGCAGGTTATTTATCAGCGATATGCTTGTATAGAATTATACTTCTCTTGTTCCCCCACAATATATAAGTATTCATTGGCTTGTATTAGGTACTTGTAACCGATTCCACTTTCTAAAATTTTCTGCTAGATCTCTTATTTCTCTGGAATTGTAGTTTAATTGATCAGAACACCACCCTTTCAAGGCGGAAGTAGTGATTTCAAATTTAGAGAAATTTCAGAAGATCAACTGGGGTGTGGATGCGTTGACAATCACCACACAAAGTAGAAACTTTTTCGTTTTCATTTTGGAACTACATGAATGAGTTTTTATGGCTTAGTATTGGTCAAGTGCAAGTCCTTACTTCCGTAGGATACATTTATGGCTGTTTAGTACACTCAGGCTTGAGTTACTTGGAAACTGGCTTTGAGTGTGAATCTTGTCCAGTTTGAATGCATTATTCAGATTTTTCTAATACCAAGTCGTGTTCTTAATAAATTTAGGCCAAAAGTATATGAATTTTATTATTATTATTATTATTATTATTATTATTATTATTATTATTATTTTATTTTTGCCACTTTATTCGGTTCATTTATGAATTTACTGAAGTATTGCAATAAGTTGACGGTCGGCATAGAACTGTCTTAATCTTAGGGTCCGTTTGATACCGTCGTATTCCATGAAAAATGTTACATCTGAGAAATTTGTTTTCTACCTTAACTGTTTGATACGAAAGTGGAAATGGAGTTTGAATTTCAATGTACAAACACTTAAAGCATATTTTTTACCAATTCCATGGAAATCGAATTCTTATGATTTTGGTGGTTTCTTCTTTTCCAACTTTCATGGAATTGGTTTGCCTTTTTCACATTTGCTATCAAACAGGCCCTTTGTCTATGTAGTAGTTGGAATTTGCTCAACTTTTGTGCAATTTTGATTTTCTTTGTAAATTCTTGTTTCTTGTTTTGATTGGTTGACGAAGGAAAGCCGGGAATTTTGAATCTGGAATTTCGATATCAACTGCCCGTCCTTTGGATTACCTTTCTTCTTTCTTTGATTGCGTAGGAGATAATGATTAAAGAAGAGAATCAGGTTTTTCTCCTTAATTATCTGCACCTAAACCTCATATTAGCTGTTAACAATACATTTTTTGTACAGCTTAATAAATCCAAACATTGAATAATAGAATAAGCAAATAAATAGTAACCATTTCTACTGCAATTAAAGACAATGTGGGGTTCTATTAACTTTCAAGGGTTCTTCAGCTTATTATTATTTTATTAGTTCCCTTTTGTTAACCGTAAGTTTGATTTCTTTTAATGCATTGATGTTCTCAACTCTTTGGAAGGTGTAACAGATTGGGAATATAATCAACAGAGATTTAAAAAAATATTCGTACTCAATTATTTTCTTAACTGCTTAATATAATAAAGAGAATCCCTTTATTTAAAAGAAAAAAAAATAGTTGACTTAATTATGAGTTTTTGTGCCACGTACTTAGGTTCTAAGTAAATTGTAATTTACTTAAATAATTGTTAGCTTTTAAGTAAGTGAAATTCCTTTTTGTAGTGTCATTTTCTATAGTTTTTGGCTACACTTCTTAATCTCCAAATTCATGAACTAATTATTTTATAGGTAATTTGATCATCTTCTTTCAACCGACAACTATCTCTTTGGTCAACAAACTATCATATGCAGTGAAGATTGGAAAAAGAAAAAAAAAAGTATGGCCAAGAAAAATAAAGAAAAAGAAGATGAGGGCCATATTGTGTTTGGAAAAGGAAAAGGACTTATCAACTACCAAAACTTTACTTCCCTTAACATCTAAGCTCCCTTTTAGCCTCCCCCTCACCCACCACAAAACTTCATGAATCTCCTCCCTCTTCTTCCTCGACTANCCCTTAACATCTAAGCTCCCTTTTAGCCTCCCCCTCACCCACCACAAAACTTCATGAATCTCCTCCCTCTTCTTCCTCGACTAGCTCTCTCCCACTACCCTGAGGGGCGAGGGTGCTTCTCCGCCATCAATCAGAAGAAATCTCAACCATCTAATTGAAAGGCTCGCTGACCACGAGGTCTATCAATTCTAAAGTCAAGATTAACTCATCTTTAGTCTCTTTGGACCTCAAGTTGCCTCTAACCTCATTCTCGAGAGGAATCCAACCAATCAGATCATTTAAAACTCGGCCACCTTCTAGCAATACGCAAAGACAATTCTTCTTGCAATGTTACTATGGAGAGGTGCTTGTCATACATAGTTTTTGGCAAGTTTTACTGAGAATACAGATTTTGGACATGGGTTCTGTCGGGAATCAAAATCTTTGGCCTCCTTATGATAGTTCTAAGGGGTGTTCACAAGGGATTTGCAGCATGTATTGTCCACAATGGTGTTACTTAAACTTCCCTCCTCCTCCGATGGATGATGATTCCGGTACCCCTTTCTCCCCCCTCGTCATAGCCATCATAGGCATCCTGGCAATTGCTTTCCTTCTAGTAAGCTACTATACGATAGTAAAACGGTATTGCAGGAGAACAAATGATCCGAACACAAGTATAGAACCCGAAGAGAATCTTGATGGAACAACTCGTGACCAGTGGGCCGTTGCCTCAACCGGATTGGATGAGGCACTTATCAAGACAATCACAGTTTGTAAGTACAAGAAAGGTGATGGCCTAATTGAAGGGACAGAATGTGCAGTTTGTTTGAGTGAATTTCAAGAAAATGAGTCTCTTAGGCTATTGCCAAAGTGTATCCATGCTTTTCACCTTCCTTGTATTGATACATGGTTGAAATCTCATTCAAATTGTCCTCTTTGTCGTGTCGATGTTAATATAACCTCTCCGTTGCCTCCACCTGCCCCAAGTTCACAAACTCCATCGACCCTGAACCTGGCTTCTCTCGAAGTTCAAAGGCCGGATGATTTGATTTTCGTGGTGGATGATCAGGGAAGGGATTGTTCAGAAGACGTGATTTTAACCCTTTTTAGTGATGATAATGTTCAACCGAAGAGCCCCGTACAAAATGTTAGCACAACACAAGATTCTGAAACACGAAACGACATTATCGGAACTCCCAAAGAGGATGTTAAAAATTTTAGAAGATCAATTTCTTCAGGAACATTTTCGAGCCAACGCCAGCTTATGATTGCTGATATTCTGAGAATTAAAGAAGCATATGAAGGGTTACAAATGGAAAGTTCCTCAAGAAGAGTGTTGGAAGAAGAAATCAAGAACAATACTAACAGTAATAGCAGAGATTGGGAATTAATGAGAAGCCCTGTTGCAATGAGAAGATCCATATCCACTGGCAGATTCTTATTCACAGTTCATAACAAAGGCAAGAATTCCATAATCCCACATTGAATATACACATAATGTAAAGTTACTTGCACCAACTTGTCCTCTCAAGTCCTTGACCTAATTATGTTTAGCATAGTAGGAAAGAAATATGTAATCTTTGAGTTTGATACTTGTGATGCCCAATATGGGATTGAGTGGAAATTGAAACAGAATTTGTCATTTATTTGTGGATATGAAATGTTCTTGTTGGGATCAAATTTTCTTAAAATCAATAAAGGAATCGAACTCATGATACAATTTGTATTTCCGTCCATGACTTAAAAAATTACTCCATGAACGGAAACACTTGAATAGTTAAGTTAGTAATTGACTACATAAAAACTGTGGATAAATATTTAGGAGTATATATTTTGTGATTTTGTAGGATGTTATATTCATAATTAGACGTATGTGATAGAGTTGTACTTGTTCGACCGGAAAGTCTTGAAAGCAATTTCTTCTTCAAGAAAACAGATAAAGTATGATGATTGACTTTGATTATGTAATAGACGGCTGACCTAACAAGAACAGTATGTCAAAGTACTGATTGAACTTGTATCCATATATATGGCAAATTTGAAGTATATTTATGTCCTTATTAACATTTCAAATTTGAAGGATATTTATGTTAGACTGAAAAGTATATTTATGTCATTAATAGTGTGTCTTGTTATTTGAAAGAGATGGCAAATTTCGATAATGTTACAAGTTCAGACTCAAATCTAGATAGAATACGTGCCGATGCATGATTGGATAGTTTGAAAAATTAAAACAAAAACACTCACTCATTTTCTGACACATCAGTCTGTATCTTCAAACCTTATTTTTTAGTCTAGCTAAGTAACTTTATTCGGCAAATTTTGAATTACATGGCAACTCCCATTAGATAATAGATGTTCTGGTTCTTGCACAAAATTAGCATTTAAATCCCCTCCGAAAAAGCATTTAACCTTGTATGGAAAGTATTGCAAAGAATTGCTATGGAAATTGGCATTATGTCTTCATAATCATAATGTTCTTTTATTGCTGGATTTACTTAGCTCAACTTTTGAAATCACTTAGTGTACGTTTGATTGCAAAGATTGAATTGAAAATGAATTTCAGGAAATTAAATTGCCTACAAATTATTTTCCTGAAAATTGTAAATTATTGTGTTTGATTGGTATAATTTTTCACGTGAAAAATGTTGAAATAAAAGTATTTTTTGCTGTTCGTTTGATTTTATTTTACATGAAAATTGTCAATTAAAGGGATAAGTTTTACTGTTATTGGGGATGAATTTTGTTTCCATTGCCCAAAAAAAAATTCAAGAAAATCATCTATCTTTTGGTGTTCGTTTGACTTTGTTTAACATGAAAATTGTCAATTAAATGGAAATATTTTTTTTACAATAATTCTTAAAATTTGTTTCAATTTGCTAAAAAAAAAAAAAAATTCGCTACAGTGGTCTGGAATTCGAATTCTCACCAATGTTGTGAGAATTCGAATTTCATGAAAACATGGAAAATTGTAGGTTCCCGAGAAAAACAAGAAAACTAATTCCTTGGGGAAAAAAGGTTATCAAACAGCCAAAAAGATGGAAAATAGAATTGATTTTCCATTTTCCATGGAAAACTTGATACAATAAAACAGGGCCTTAGATAGTGTTTGATATGGTTTATTTTCTTTTTCATTTTCCACCTTTTGCACGTGTTTTATGGCAAAAACTTTCTAGGGAATCCCCTCCCCCCGCCCCCTCTCACGTGATGGATTTTCCTTCAATTGGTGGAAAATCAAGTCCCACCAACATTTTGGTGAGAATTGGGGTTTTCTAGCTTCTTTTATATATTATTATTATTATTATTATTATTATTATTATTATTTTATTTTCAGCAATGGGAACAAATTTTTTATCAACAACTGCAAAAAAATTTATCCCTTTAATTGACAATTTTCATG
>NW_019245831.1:35493-37906 GCF_002742605.1 Olea europaea var. sylvestris
TATATATATATTTATTTTTTTCAGCAATGGGAACAAATTTTTTATCAATAACTGTAAAAAAATTTATCCCTTTAATTGACAATTTTCATGGAAAACAAAGTCAAACGAACACGAAAAGATCCAAAATTTCAACATTTTTCATGTGAAAAATTATATCAATCAAACATATTTAATTAACAATTCTCAGTAAAACAAATTTTAAGCAATTCAATTCCCTGAAATTCGTTTATTTTCCACATAAATTTCATTCTTACAATCAAACAAACCCTTAGCTTTAAATCTGAAAATTCAATTAAGTCCCAACTCTATAACCCATCCTTCTAACTAATAACTTTCTGGTTGGGTCGTGTTGTAAGGGGAATCAACAATTAAAAAGGAAAATGGAATTAAAGATTATCCATGTGTAAACAGTAAATACTGAGTGCTGTTGTTGGTAAATATGGAACATCGTGAAAAGAGCTCTTGATTTATTCTACAATTAAACTAAGGGTATTTATATTCACACCACAATTTTATTTCTTGCATCACATTTTAATTGCATTTAAGATTTTTAATCTGTGCTTATTATAGCACTTATGTTTCTAACTATTTTTTATGTCATTCTTATCCTTAAACTTTTCATTAGTTAGCATATTTTTTTATAACAGTTTTATGTCTAAAAGTCCGTTGAAATAGTGCAAAACAACTTATTTTTTCATCATGTTTTTAAAAATAAATAAATAAGTGCGAAAAATATTTTCTCCTATTTCAAAGCATGAAAGCAAAACATTTTTATATAAATCATCATCAAGGACGAAACGTACTTATTAATTAAAGTTAAAGATAAAAATTCAATCGAAAAAAGTTAAGAAAATAATTGCTAAAATAAGCAAAAATTAAGGAGTTTAATTGCAATTAAAATGCAGTGTACCAAATGAAAATTGTTATGATAATATAATCACCCTTAAATTAAATTTGATGTACAACTGGAAAATGGGTATTTATATTAAACAACATTTATTTATTTATTTATTTCATATCAAAAGATGAAAGAATTTTATTATAAAAATATTGTTCTTTTAATAGCAGTAATGACAGTATCTACACTAGCCATCATTCTAAGCAAATGAAAAAGGAAAAATCCGGTTGTACAGAAAAATGATCCACATAAATCTTACAGGCACTTACATGGGGTCGACCCCATGTGAATTAAAATATTGCAAAAAATAACCCACTCACCCCTGCATGAGTGTATTCTGTACTGTTTCTGTACAAGATTTTTCTATGTGTGTAGCTTGGTTGAATGAAATAATCCAAGAATCAATTCTGAGCAGCGCCCTAAACATTTTATGAGGAGCATTATTTTTTTCCACCTGTAGATTAGATTCAGAAGATTTCCATTACTCATTTTCAGTATTACTCAATGAGAAACTTGTTATATTAGTTGGGTTGCCTCACCATTTCTTGCTGGCCCAGATTGAGACTTGTGGGCTTGATCTGTTTTGGAATGATTTTCAGGTTATAAATCGTGCTTCTGAGGAAACACGCCCTTGCCTCTTAAATGGTTGAGGTTTAGCCGTACACGTGACTTCACTCTCACCTTTGGATGGTTGACTGATCAAATACTTGGTTTTGGCCCTAATTCTAGATTATTCGATCTTTTTCAACCCTTCTTCTCTCTGCCCTTCTCTCTGAGTGATAGATTAGGTTTCTTGTTCACTGTAATTCATATGATCTTGGTGATTTCTCAATCTGTAATTCTTAGTGATGGTTTCTGATTGTGTTGTATAGTATGTTAACGATTGAGAGTGAGTGGATTACATTTTAGAATAGAGGCGAAAGAATATTCGAAGAAACCTTTGGTTTCTTCGTACATGGTGTACTGTTCTTGGTTGATACTTAGTAGATCTTGAGCTTTATCACATTTTGGTGATGCTGAATGGGTGACTAGGTCGTAAGACCGAACATCCGGGCCCTTTTAGGGCAAAAACATATCTTCGTGTTCGATTGATTTATCTTTTCTGCAAATCTAATTTTTCTGCAAAGCGATTTATTTTTGAGACTAAACGGTCCATCGACTTTACAAAACTAACTATACCATCAAAGGCTATTGCAAATTTTTAAAGACCATATAATAATAATAATAATAATAATAATAATAATAATAATAATATTCAGCATAACTGGTGTAGTTTAGTACCACATAGAAGCTACGGAAAGATTGTGGAAACATATTTGTTCGAGTTGCTAAGATAATTATGAATTAGATACTCTTGAATTGGCAAATGGATGGATTAACTTGCTCAACTATTCATATCACTTCGTACTTTTATATCTTAGAATTCTATTAATTAAACCAATTGTCAAGCTTTTTTTTTGCTTTTTTTTTTTTTTTTTTTTTTTTTTTTAAAATTAAATAAAAAAAACGGAAAAC
>NW_019245831.1:38509-81091 GCF_002742605.1 Olea europaea var. sylvestris
TAATTTCTATAGAAAATTTATCTGAGTTATGGACAACTATTTGCCCATATTCATTGAATTCGAGATCTATCTTCTGATAACTATTTCCAGGAATCATTTTAACTTGAGTTGGACCTTTTTTTTTTTTTTTTTTTTTAATTTTTACATTTTCAAAATTTCGAATTATGTCATTATTATAGAATAAAATATAAATTTAAAATAAATTTTTAACGAGTGAATTGTCTAGATTTAAAATCATTTTTAATCTTTTTTTTCTTTTTCTATTTTTTTCCCCCCCTTGATGAGCGGGGGTTCGCCACCCCGCCCCATGCCCCACGACGGGTGCCACGCCTTGTCCTGCCAATTTGTTCAGAACGGATTTTTTTTCCTCATTCAGGACCGGGCCCCGTCTGAAACGGACGGGCAGGTTTTTCTGCCATCGCTAGCCTGTTTTTCTGTGTCATAAGTTACAATCACTAGTGACTTTTCCTCTATATTCGTCCTCTGCAACGGTTCTTGTCTTGCGTGCGTTGTCTTTTTATGTATTCTATGTCGTAAAAATCTTTTTATATTTACGATCAACAGGAAAAGAATGCAACTTGGAGTTGTTGAAGCCTAATTTTTTCAATCTTCACCACAAAATCAATCTCTCTCTCTTCCACAGTTCATTGTAAATCAGCAAAAATGTCTGAAAACACCACAAAATCTCCCATCAAAACAGTCGTTGTTCTAGTCCAAGAAAATCGATCATTTGATCACATACTTGGATGGATGAAGTCCATCAACCCCGAAATCGACGGCGTTACGGGCAACGAATCCAACGCTTTATCCACATCCGATCCTAACTCAACCCGAATTCACTTTGACAATCAATCAGGCTATGTCGAACCAGACCCGGGTCACTCGTTCGAAGCGACATATGAACAAATATATGGTGTGCCATGGAAAGAGTCCCAAAATCTCCCTCCAACAATGGAAGGATTTGCCCAGCAAGCAGAAACTATACAGAAAGGGATGGCTAATATAGTAATGAATGGATTTAAACCAGATTCTATACCTGTTTACAAAGAATTGGTGACTGAATTTGCTGTGTGTGATCGGTGGTTTTCTTCAATTCCGACATTGACGCAGCCAAATCGGCTGTTTATACACTCTTCAACTTCCTATGGCGCCACAGCTAACGACACAAAAATGCTTGTTCAAGGGTACCCACAGAAGACGATTTTTGAATCAATTGAAGAAAATGGTTTCTCTTTTGGGATTTATTATCAGTTACCTCCTTCAACTCTCTTCTACAGGTATCATCTTCAATTCCCACTACTATTCAGTTGTGTTCAATATTTTACTGAGCTGTTGATTTTTATCCCTTTTTTTTTTGACGTGTTTAATAAAAGACGTCAAAGTCCAAACTCTCGTATCGAGCTAGTTTCGAACATTTCGAATCCAATAGCTATGTCAAAGCGCTCGAATAAAGTCGAGTCAAGATAGCTGATTTGCCCGTGAAATTTTTATTGCTAGTCTCAACTGAGCCCATTTGTGGGCAAGTTTTCGAACTAAGACTTGGCTCGACTCGTTACAAAATTCGGGTTTTTCGAAGCTCGTTTAAGTTTTATTGCCCCATCACAAGGGGACAACTGTTCCATGCGGCATTGTACGTGCAGCATGATTCCTTTAATAACCGATAGATCGATTTAAAGGACAGTGCTTTTGAACAATTGCACGTATCAAATCTTGCCCATGTTGTTTTTAGGGTATGATTTGGATATGGGAGGGAATCGAGAGATGTTATTAATATTTTTTTTATTATTTTATTATTTTTGTTAAATATGATTACGCTGTGTGATTGATAGCCTTCGAATAGCTCGGGGGCTAAAAAAAATAAAGACCCTGTTTGACAAAGTTTTTGTTCTATAAATTGATCAAATTTTATTTTCAGTCACATTTTATTGAACCCTCAATATTAATTCTTGACTTGCCAGCTTATAACCTCAAAAGGTTTTGTCAAAACCGGGGGTAAAAATTTGAACACGTGGTGATTGATATTTATTAAGTACCAAGGAGGTGAAATTGGTCAAGCCAAGTCGAGCAGCTCGACTTGCCCACCATCGAGCTCGGCTCGACCAATCACTTAGTTCAGCTCCTGCTTACATATGAGACAAGCCGAGTGCTCACCGTTTAACAAGAGTGTACACGCCTTCACATGAGAGGTCGATCGGAAGTATTTAATGGGCATGGGACCCCTTCCCATGTGAGCACACCCGGGCACAAATAGCTTTTTCCACTTCAATAATGCATGCATCAATTATTTAATTCTTTATAATTAATTATGAGAATAAAGTGTGTTTAGTGTCCACCAACTAGCTGTCAGAGCAATAAAAAATGAATTATGTCACTGTGTTAGAAGGAATACAATGACTAAAGTGTAGGTGGTAGAACATGAATGGAAAGAAAGAGGGTTTTGCTAGAAAAATAGGGAGGCTGATTGACCGCTCCCCCTATTTGTAGGGTCCTGTCAAGGAGGCGGTCAGCCTCCGTGTTACAGGAGCAAAACCCTAAAAAAATATTACTATATTTTAAATAATTCAATAATAAAATGTCATACGACATTATTGCAACTTTTTTTTATTCTATTTGATATTGTAATATGATTATTTTAAATTTATTTATGATTATTTTAAATTTATTTATTAACTAATGCGTTATGAAAATTACTGTAATATTCAAAGCCATCAATCACGACCTATTGGCTGGCGTTCACTCACTTCATTTTTCTAGTCTCTGGAGGCATAATATAACTTTGACCGTTAGAATATGAAAGACTTTTTAAAGGAAATTTTGAATCGAAGGCATTGAACCTTTCAAAATCTTGCGGTTCGATCCTAAATCAACAAATATATGGAAAACATCTGGATAGTCTCCATCCAAATGATTATCAGTTGACCAAAAGTCAAATGTTAGACATTAATTTCACCAATTTTAGAAATGGCCAAAGAATACCTTAGTACAATGGTATTGATTTTTCATTTCAAAAAATCAAATTTTTTTTATTTTTATTTCACTATTTAAGCTGTCATTTTTTTTTTACTTTTTCTCACACAAATAAATCAATTGAAATAATTAATATAAGAAAAAAAATATAAAAATCAAAGAAAATATGGATCTTCTCCACTTACTCCATTCACCCATGACCCATCACCAGCATCATCACCACCACTACCACCGTTATTGGAGAGATTTTTCTATTTGGCCGGGTTTTATTTCTTTTTAATTTATTCATAGAAAAGTCTATATTGCCCTTAATAAAATGATTCTTCTTATATTGCAATATATATCTCAATCTTTTAAACTATTTTTATCTAATATTTATTCTATCCTGAATTTTAGCATATAAGTCCATTCTATGATCTAATATATTGGAATATTTTGCAACATATTGTTCATATTTTTTATTAAGTATATTATATTTTTCAGAAGATACATTTATATTTTTTAATTGAAAATAATATTTTTTATTTCTTCTAACATTCTTTCTAATAAATTATCTAATCCTGTAATTGTATACCTTGGCATTCAATCATAAATAATCCCTACGATTCTTTAAGATCTTAAAAAGATTCGTTCTAATTTTAGCAAAATTAATAGTCTTACATTAATTTTGATATGGACATTTATTTTTAGAATTGAGTGATCTTCGAGCTCTGAATATGTAAACTGCTTCGGCCTCTCACTTTCACAGAATCTTTACTATTTCAGCTTTATCATTTCTAAAGAATAAATTTTTAGACTTCGATTAAAGAAAACTCTCTTCTTTGCTAAAATAGGCAAGAAATTTTCTAATAGATCCTTCAAGAATCTATAGAAATAAAGATTTAGAAACTCATTGATATCAAAATATTGGAATTATATTTCTATAAAAATTTGTACAAGACTTCTATTTGGTACAAAAGGATTTCCAAAAAAACTAGTTTTGAACTGAAGATAGTTTGAGAATATATATTGATTCTTAACTACAACTCGAGATATCTCCTTTATTTCCTAATACCTCTATTTATACTTAATCTATTTAAATCATTGCATACATCAACAATATCAAAAGGCATACTTGCCTTTTTATTATTGTCCTTTTTGGACCTACATCTTCACATACGGCTTCTGCTTTTTATCAAAGGAGCATCTTCCTTTCTATTATTGTCATTTTGTCTTTGTGTCTTACATGTAGTTGGGACAATCACTTAGCTGGCAAGATTCCTTGATGGAGGTAGGACATCCTGGAAATTGATATATATCGAATTTTATGATGTAGTCCCTCAAGATTTCTAATTTTTCATGTCTTCAATTTGTAACTAGCATCCAATTTTCATATTGACATAAACATGAGAATTTTTTATCATACAAATTTTTGGCAATATTGTATATAGCTTTGATTCCAAGTGCTCTTCTATGCTTTATCCATGACTTCGTCATTAATGGAGCTTTTCTATCATTCTCCATAACATCTATTTGGAAATTGGCTGCTAAATACTCAATTGATATTATATGTTCAACTGGATAATAAATAATTGCATCATATTCAAGACTTATTAAATAAAATTTTAGATATATTTTTCATTGTTTGGCAAATTTTGATACTTCTTTTATGAACATATTATCAAATTTTGATATTTCAATCAAATTCTTTCCTGGATATATTAAATCCAGAAATCCATAGTCTGCAATTATCTTTATGAATGAAGGGTTTCCTCTTTCCATGGCTGTCACTCTAGGATAAACATTATTTTCTGGAGAGATAAAATATGAATCACTTATTTTAATTTCATAGACAATCCTGACTATTTTAGCATATTCGTCTTCTTTTGGATTTAAAGGGATCATATCATTTTGATCTATGATACTGATAGTTTTAGAGTCATTTTTATCTCCATGTATCATTACTTTTTTAGTTGATGTTACTGGAATCGAACTTCCTTTTTTATCAGTTGGTATAATGTCACGTCTGGGTCCACCGTTACTTTCAGCTGTCACTGTTTGGTATTGATTTGAAAAACTCATTTCTGAGCTCTTTGGTATATCTGTCTCAGACGATATATTTTTTAGTTTTGTTGTAATAGCATCAATTTGATTTTTGAGTTCTATGGTTTCTTTATGTTGCTCAAAAGTGATATTCAACAATATTTTTATATTTGAGTTGAACATCTCTGAAATCTGTATTGCTCCAGTATCTATGTCTTCAGCTTCTTTAAGAAAATTTATCCTTTTTTGTATATTAAAATAGATTAATATAAATCCATGACCTTAGCTTTATCCATCAGCAAATTCTATGTTTCTGCTAAGAAAATCTACAAAAAAATTATTAACTCATTTAATATGAATTATATCAAAATTATAAAATGCTAAATAAGCTTGTCATTTATGGAGCTTTTTGTATTGAGATTCTGATGGTAGTTTATTCTTGACTAATCCTACAACTTGAGAATTATCAGTTTCAACAGTAAATTTATTGGATAATAAAAATAATGATTTTTGAATTATTGTGTATGTTTTATAGTATATATCATTGGTATGACTCTTATTGTAACATTTTTATTGTAACTTGTTTACTTCCAAGAATTATATTATCCAAGAAATTTACTGTTAAAATTGATAATTCTCAAGTTGTAGGATTAGTCAGGAATAAACTATCATCAAAACTCTAATACAGAAGACTCCATAGATAGCAAGCTTATTTACCATTTTATAATTTTGATAAAATTCATATAAAAGGAGTCAATAATTTTCTTGCAGATTTTCTTAACAGAAATATAGAATTTGCTGATAGATAAAGCTAATGTCATGAATTTATATCAATCATCTTACATATACAAAAAATGATAGATTCTCTTATAGAAGAAGCTGAAGACATAGATAATGGAACAACACAGATCTCAGAGATATTCAATTCAAATATAAAAGTATTGTTGAATATCACTACTGAGCAACATAAAGATACTATAGAACTCAAAAATCAAGTTAATGCTATTGTAGCACAACTAAAAAATATACTGTCTGAGATAGATATACCAAAAAGTTCAGAAATGAGTTTTTCAAATCAATACCAAATAAGGATAGTTGGAAGCAGCAGGGGACCCAGACATGATACCATACTAACTGATAAAAAAGGAAATTCGATTCTAATAATATCAACTAAAAAAGTGATGATATATGGAGATAAAAATGATTCCAAAACTATCAGTATCATATATCAAGATGATATAATCCTTTTAGATTCAAAAGAAGAAGAATATGCCAAAATAGTCAGGATTGTCTATGAAATAAAAATAAGTAATTCATATTTTTTCACTCTAGGAAATAATATTTATCCTAGAGTGACAGCTATGGAAGGAGGAGACCCTTCATTCATAAAAATAATTGCAGACTGGTTTTCTGGATTTAATATATTCAGGAAAGAATTTGATTGAAATATCAAAATTTGATGATATGTTCATAAAAGAAGTATCAAAATTTGCCAAAGAATGAAGAATATATCTGAAGTTTTATTCAATAAGTCCTGAATATGATGGAATTGTTCATTATTCAGTTGAACATATAATATCAATTAGGTATGTAGCAGCCAATTTCCAAATAGATGTTATGGAGAATGATAGAAGAGCTTCATTGGTAACAAAATCATGGTTCAAGTATAGAAGAGCACTTGAAATCAAAGCTATATACAATATTGTCAAAAATTTGTTTGATAAAATATTCACATGTTTATGTCAATATGGAAATTAGATACTAGTTACAAATGGAAGACATGGAAAATCTTGAAGGATTACATCATAAAATTCGACATACATCAATTTCCAAGATGTCCTATCACTATCAAAGAATCTTGCCAGCTAAAGAATTGTTCCAGTTGTATGTAAAGACAAAAGGACAATAATAGAAAGAAATATGCTCATTTGATAAAAAATAGAAGCTGCATGTGAAAATGTAGGTCCAAGAAGGACAATAATAGAAAGGCAAGTGTGTCTTTTAATATTGCTGAAATATGCAATAATGTAAATATATTAATAATAGAGCTCCATATGTATGTATAAATAGAGGTGTTAGGAAAGAAATGAGATATCTCGAGTTATAGTTAAGAGTCAATATCTATTTTCAAATTATCTTCAGTTCAAAACCAGTTTTTCTGGATATCCTTTTGTACAAAATAGAAGTCTTGTACAAATTTTTATAGAAATAAAATTCCAATAGTTTGATATCAATGAGTTTCTAAATCTTTATTTCCATAGAGTCTTGAATGATCTAATAAAAAGTTTATTTCTTATTTTAGTAAAAAGAGAGTTTTTCTTTAATCGAAGTCTAGAAATTTATTCTTTAGAAATGATACAGTAAGAGCAAGAAGCTAAAATAGTAAAGATTCCGTGAAGGCGAGAGGTCATTGACGAAAGCAGTTTACATATTCAGAACTCGAAGGTCGCTCGGTTCTAAGAATAAATGTCCATATCAAAATTAAGGTAAAACTATTAATTTTTCCTAAAATTAGAACGAATTTTTTTAAGATCTTAGAGAATCGTAAGAATTATTTATGATTGAATGTCAAGATATAAAATTAAAGGATTAGATAATTTATTAGAAAGAATGTTAGAAGAAATAAAAAATGTTATTTCTCAATTAAAAAATATAAATGTATCTTCTAAAAAATATAATATACTTAATAAAAAATATGAACAATATGTTGCAGAATATTCCAATATATTAGATCATAGAATGGACCTATATGCTAAACTTCTTGATAGAATAAATATAAGATAAAAATAGTTTAAAAGATTGGGATATATATTGTAATATAAGAAGAATTATTTTATTAAGGACAGTATAGTTTTCTATGAATAAATTAAAAAAAAAAAAAACTCGGCCAAGTAAGTAGAAAAATCTCCCAAATCTGGTTTCCTCTGCAACGAAATCAAAGCTATAAAGTTAGTCTTGCAAATACAAAAACACAAGGACTGCCACCACTACTAGGGGTGGGCGTGGGTTGGATTGGGTCGATTTTCGCCCAACCCTAACCCAACCCAACATGATCGATTTGGTCGAAATTTAACCCAGCCCAACCCGTGTAAAGTTTGAAACCCAACCCAATCAAGTATCGGTCGGGTTGGGTTAGGTTGGTCGATTTAGGACAACTTGTTAATAAAGATTAAAGTTATTCATTTTTGGGTGTAAAGCATCACTAATATAGTCCCAGAGCCTAAAAATTTACAAAACTAATTACCACAGCATAGATAAAATTCAACTGAGACACTAAAGAGCAGAAATTACAACCAATTTAGAAGTTGGTTTCTCACAAAATTCTCTAATAGTGGGACGGGATTGGAACTTATAAGGTAAAAAAATTTCATCAATACAACATGCTCCAAATCATTAAATAGTGTCAGCAAAGAAGAAATAGCAGAGATGTAGTCAAAGAAGAGATCACCTGAGAGATGAGTCTGTTCAGATTAGTATATGTTGGCCTCTCAATGTCAAGTGACTTGCGGCAAATATCATAGATCGCCTCATTGTCAAGAAGCACGGCAACATCAGTGTGCTCCAACAAAGAGTGGGTCAAGAGAACAGAGTTGTATGGCTCAACCACAACAGTCGAAACTTGCGAGGATGGGTAAATAGTGAACCCCAACTTTGATTTCTTACCATTCAACAGAAAGCCTCTCAAGCAAAAAAGATTCAAGTCCAGATCCAATGCCCCCACCGACAACATGGAACACCATGAACCCTTACAATCCAGTACAATTATTCGCAAGCTTTCGGAGCTTGAGTGAGAGCGAAAGCGAGAGGGAGGGAGAGGGAATAGAGAGATTTTAGGGCTTCTTTTGGATTTGGGAGTGACCAAATGATTAGCCATTTATGCATTTTTTTTTTTTTCAAGTTCGGGTTGGGTTGGGCGGATTGGGTTGGTTTTTATAGGTTAACCCACAACCCGACCCAACCCACCTACGTAGCCAAAAAATCGAACCCACTTAAAAACAACAAAAAAACCGACCCAACCCGGTTGGGTCGGGTCGGGCGGTTGTACGGGTTGGGTCGGTTTTTGCCCACCCCTAACCACTACCCCCTCCGACTCCAAAAACCACTACTACCACCTCTATCTTCAACAACCAATGCCACCGCTCTTATCTTCAAACTGTCAAACCCTCCCCTATCTCAAACCCTCAAAACCCTAACCATTAAAATCTTTTGGGCAGAGCAATATCTTTCAATGTTCTCTCAGTTGATCAAATTCTCAAAACCACAACTTCTACTTGAGCAAATCCTCTCAATCTCTTCTTACGCTGGCTTGGCCGAAGCAGATGATGGGAGCTCATCGGAGATGGCATTATTGAATTTCGTCTATTTCGTAGCTTCTCCCTCAACTGTCGGAAGTCCCCACCATTTTTCCTTTATTGCCTTAATCGTGATGATATCTGCCGCTGTTTCTGTAAGTCTCCACTGTTTGCCGATGTTCCTTTTGATTTTATCATTTTGCTCTATACGAAGAGTGGTGGGGAAAGGGATTGATGGTTTGAATATGGAAATGGTTGTGTTGGTGGTTTGAGATGAAGGTGGTAGTGTTAGGTGATAAGTCTATTTTATACATTTTTATGTGCTTCTATACTTGATTATTTATTGTTAATTTAGCGAATATCTACTTACTTTTGTTTAAAATATGTTAATTATAGGTAAAAACTCAACCTGAATGCATTTAGATGCAATTGACGTGAAAAATGTGGAAGTGGAGCTTAATTGGAATTAATTTAGAGCAACTGATGATTAATCGGATTGTATATGATCAATTGAAGCATAAATGGAACAATTGCAAGAGAACCATAAGTTTTGGGAGCTAAATTCAATATTTAAAAAGGTTATCGACCTAATTACAAAATTTTGAAACTTGCATCAGATAACTACGGATGATAGGATGAAGATGACCAAAATTATAAAGGTTTAAAAAAAAAAGACTAAAGATGCAATTAGGAAGGGACTCAGGTTGAATCAATAGAAGAAGTTAGGGACCAACTTGAAGTTGGCCAAGATTTGGAGGCTTGCGATCGCAATGCCTCTTGAAACAGTGCACGCAACTTAGCTCCTGCTTGACAACCATTATTTGAAAACTTTTCTTTTTCCATATATTCATTTTTATTCACATTTACACCGAAATATTCTACACGTAACTCCAAAAATTTTCACTATTTTTTAACCACACATTCTCTTAAAATTTACTATTCAAAACATTATTTTTTTCTCAAATAATGGTTGTAGGGGCTTCAATTGTTTACATGTGGGATCGCAGGCCATTTGCCATAGGCATTCCAAGTACAAAGTATTTGGTTTTCTTATTTGATCCAATCTTTTCTTGGAAAGCAATTGGGGCATGAATCTTGACTTAATTCCTAGCCTATAAATACATATATTCGCCTTCACATCAAGGAAAGGAGCGAGGAGGTTCTTTTACATAAAAAATACATATTCCATATATTCAAAGAGAGCCATTGATACAAAATTAATATTCTTTACGAAGCTTTGAAGAAGTTTGATACTAAACACATTAATTCATAATTTTCATACATATTCACTTGGGTTGAAAAAGAAGATCCCAAGGGGATTGATCAAGAATCATTGAAGGGATTTAAGATTCAATATTCAATATTGTTTCCGCTTTTCTTCCTCAACTCTCAATTTCAAATGATATAGTATATATTTAAATCGTATTCTTAAATTATTATGAAGCTTGATTATTTGTATAGTTGTTAGGAACGTTGAACCCTACGTAATGGATTTTATTGTAAGGATAACGTAAAAAACCCTATGTTATGAAGTTTTGATCTTGAATTTAGGATTTAAACAGTTAAAATGTTTGTTGTGTATGAATGATTGATCTGAGTTTAATCATTTTCAATTAATTGACCATTAGTTGATTAGGCCCTTGTTTGATTCTCATTGTTTAAAAAAATTATTTTTTTCAAAATTCATTTTCAACCACATATTATTCAATAAATTAATATTATACGCAAATCCAAAACTTTTCTTTAATTTTTAACGACACATTATCCATCAATCTACTATTTAAAATGCATTATTTTCCTCAAAAATGGGAATCAAACAAGGGCTAGATTTATGTTTTCCATTGACTTTTAGGAGAAGGAATAGGAATTTAACACAAGTGGCAATCGTTGTAAGGTCCTATCATGTTAGGGATAATTGTCTATACTTTGCATGATTCAATTGAATGTTCTTGTGATTAATGCATTCTTATATGTTCGCATTCAAAATAGAGATGTTATCGAGTAATAGGATATGATATATTTGATTCTCCTCGGGAGAGATTATTAAACAAAATATCATATCCAAATAAATATTCTATTAAGATGGAAGAATATAGAGGGATTTGAGGTCCTTATGCTTATCAATTACTTGAGTACCTATAAATGCTTCCTACCACTTAGTTAATTTAGTTAAGTAATTAGATTAGACTTAGGTTCTTAATATAAATCACTGGTTTCATCTCTATTGCTATGATGCTCGGACTCTCCAAAAATGGCGAAGTTATACCGACACGGGATACGTGTCGGACTCTCGATTTTGAACTCGGACACGGCTGGAATTTATGGAGGATTGCTGTTGCAACTTTTGCAGAATTTGCAGAAAACGAGTTGGAGAAGACGACCTTTGAAGAAGATGAAAGGTTGTGGTTGTGTATTAAATGGCCTATGTGGAGCCAATGAAAAAGTTAAAGAAATGGGGAATTTCCATGACCGGTTGGCCCCCCTCAATAATTGTATTCTTCCAATAAAAAAAAGAAAAAAAATGAAGAAAAAATTAAGTGGTTTAAAGTCAACAATTTATGCTACCATAATGAGGGTTATCTCTAAAGGTTTTATTATTTATTGTAAATGGCATGATTTGTTGTTTTATTTAAGATAAAATTAGTTTAATATTAATTCTAAATTTGTTTGATTCAATAGTTTAAGTTACATTTATCCATTTTGAGTGATTTAAATCCGTTAGAAAGCTTATATTTTTTGCTTTAATTGAATCATTTTTTTGGGAAAAAAAATTATAAGACGTATTCCCGTACCGGTATCCAAAATTCGGATCCTTTTTAAACGTGTCCCCATATCTTAATTTTTAAAATGAGAAGAATCCGACTCTTAGATATGTACCCGTACTTGACACCCGCACCCAAGTTCGAGCATCATAGCTCTATTGTATTTATATTCGATTAGAGTTATGTTAATTGAAAAATAGATTAGATATTTATATTCGCCACATCAACCTGAGTCAGTGGACTTTAAATTGTTTATAATAGAGAATAAAAATTACAGAAATTATTTTTTTTGAAAAATTTTTCTAAACGAAATCCTACTGGTGCCTTTTATGAAAAAAGATCAAAAATGATTTTTAAGTTTTCCCCCTTTATCCTGCAGGATATAGTATATACTATAGTAGTAGTATCAATATTGACTCCAATGACTTCCATCTAAACATGACTTTCTTTTTGCCAAATTATAACCTCAGCTTTATTTTTTTGGACAGAAATCTCAGAAAACTGAAGTACATGGATAATTTCCATCAATTTGATCTTCATTTCAAGAGGCACTGCGCGGAGGGAAAACTACCAAACTATGTAGTAATTGAACAGAGATATTTCGAAACTAAATTGTTTGCAGCAAATGATGATCACCCTTCTCATGATGTATCTGAAGGACAAAAATTTGTGAAACAAATCTATGAAACACTAAGATCAAGTCCCCAATGGAATGAAATTCTCTTCGTAATCATATATGATGAACATGGTGGTTTTTATGATCATGTTCCAATCCCAGTTGAGGGAGTTCCTAGTCCTGATGACATTGTCGGTCCTGAACCGTACAAGTTTAAGTTCGATTGCCTTGGTGTTAGGGTTCCCGCAATTTTGATATCTCCTTGGATTGAACCTGGAACAGGTAGGTCAAGAATTGTGTATTATGTGCATGACTCATATGGCATGTTTCGGTGGCTTCGACTGAATCTGATTAGATGAGGTAAAGAAAGAAGTGCACCTAAACGGATTTGTTGTATTCTCTAGTGCGATCAAGTTCAGTATATCAAACACATCAGTATATTATCAACAATAGAGCAATACTTGATATACTGATTGAAATGGGATCAATTATTCGTTTTTCCCCATCTTGTCTAGTCAAGTATACGAAACATGCTCTTATGCTTTTAGGGTTATTGTCGAGCTTGAAAATTGCTTTGTTAATCAATGTTGGTGATGAAAATGCAGTGTTACATAGGCCTTCTGGACCATACCCTACTTCAGAATTTGAGCATTCCTCAATTCCGGCAACTGTTAAGAAGATTTTCAACCTGAAAGAGTTCTTGACAAAGCGAGATGCATGGGCAGGCACATTTGAAACTGTCTTAAACAGAACTACCCCAAGAACAGACTGCCCCGGTACATTTTAGTTTGCATACTTATTATCTTTCATGACTTAATATTCTAAAATGCATATACTTATACCATGTTATCAAAAAATAAATTCGAAAAAATTCAAATCCATGGAATTCTTGTTGAGTAATGATATTCATAATCAGCGACTTCAGTAATCATCTTATGTGACAACTTTTTATTTGAGACATTAGTTTTTTGTAATCTTGTTGTCTCAAATAACAAGCTAATGCTTCAATTAATAACAAGTTGCTATATAAGATGGCTACCGTAGTCGCTGACTATGCATTACTCAATTCATTTTTGTCTTCTCAAGGAAAATGCTTTATCTAGTGTAGATGGGATAATGACAGAATTACAAGATGCCATAGCCCAAGTAGGATCCTTTCTTTTAGCGGTTAGGCTTGCCTAGCCCGGTTTGTGGGTTTTCAATTGTTTTTTAGACTCCAGTGGATGACCTCATGGAGCCCTTAGCGAAGATACAAGAATGAAAATAATTTCGTGGTTGATCTCCCTTCGTCTCTGATATTTTCAACACTAAATGTTTGCAGTAACTCTGGCGGAACCAGTGAAAATGAGGGACACTGAACCAAATGAAGAAGCACAGCTAACAGATTTCCAAGAAGAACTGGTGCAAATGTGTGCAGTGTTGAACGGTGACCATGCAAAGGACATTTATCCCCACAAAATAGTCCAAGACATGAAAGTTGTTGAGGCTGTTAATTATATTGAAAACGCATTTCAGAAGTTTAAGGATGATTGTGATCATGCCAGGAAAAATGGAGCTGATGAATCCCACATTGTTATCCTTGAAAATCCACCGACAAAAATACGCACTTCCAAGACCATAGCGAAAGAGATATTTTCGTGTTTAACGTGCAGCCGCGATTAAAACAACCAATTTTATCGGAATATTCCGATGTTGTTGGTTACCTTTCAATATTTGTCTCTACTTGATTTTATATTACACCAGTTCATCAACCTATGATTTTCTTACATTGTTTGCGTGCTTAAAATTTAGGTTTGGAAGGGACAAAGCATATTTTATTTATGTTTGGATTTATTTGTATATTTCAATTAATTCATTTTACTTCTCTTGCTTGTAGGCTAATACGTTCCCTTGCCACATGTAAATAAGCAGTGGACTTCTTTTGGCAAACGATGATAAGAGGGGAGAATCACCCCTCTTTTTTTTTTTTTTTTTTTTTTTTTTTTTCNNNNGCCCCCCCCCCCCCCCCCCCCCCCCCCCCTTTTTTTTTTTTTTTTTTTTTTTTATCTATTTCTCAGGTTTTACTAGTCGGGGAAAAAACAAGAAAAGAAAAGAAAAAAACTCTACAAATCAAATAATAGTTATGAACTAACAAGTTATCCTTGGCCTTAACCAAAATTCTCACTAGTGACAGACTAAGTGTGACAATTCTCTTGATTTTGTTTGAAAACATGAAATTCAGTTTTTCGTGTTTGCACCTGTGGTGTTTTATATTGTTTTGTGTTAAGGTGTGGTGAGGAGTAATAATAAGTGTAAATATTACACTTAATTTGGGCCATCAAAAGTATTGTTTGGGTTGTATCAGCTAATACTTAATTTTGTGTGTTTATTGATTGTTTTAATAGAATTCGATATCTGATGAGAACAGATGAAATAAACAAAAATCAAAGATGAACAAAATTTGGAATGAGGAAATTGCACCCTATGTCATTTTTTAGTTTTGCATTTTTCATATATGTCTGTAATTAATATTGCTGTGAATAGATGAAAAAGTTATACAAAATAATATACAAGAGTAATGTTATTTGCAGTCGCTCACTGCGGTAGTCGCCATACGTGACATACACATGGTAGGTGATTATTTGATTTATTAATGTGGTAGTTTTTTTATTCATTAATGCATCAAATAATCACTTGCCATGTGTATGATACGTAGGGCGACTGTCGCAGTGTGCGACTGCAAATAGCATTATTCAATATACAAACATCCCATCAAACCCACGTAAACAACACCCCATTCTCCCCACTTTCTAAACCTAATCGAAAAACAACATTCAAACTAATTTTAAAAAAATTGAAAGAAACCTCGTGTCCTCCAAGAGAATTTGTGAGAAAAATTCTACTTTCAATATTTTTTGGAGATCTTTCTCTTCCCAGCAATAAAGATTTTATTTTCTATGTTTGGGTTCTCTTTATGATTCCACCATTTACGATTTTTCTTTTGGCCGATTTTATTTTTTTTTATTTTTTTTGGGTTCTTCTTGTATTTTCTTGGAATGTTTGATTATCAGAAAAATGCGGGATATAAGAAATGAATAAATAAATTCAATATTTTAGAATTCCTTTTCAAATTTCAGGATATTCAGAGATATTTGGATAGACTTAAAAAAAACAAAAAACAAAAAAATTATTCTCTCTTTTCTCCTTTTCTTTAGGTGTCTGGGAAAATTTAGAAATTTTGTGAAATGAAGTTGCCAACTATTTTTTCAATCCGTCGATCCATTTTTCACACCCTATGTGAAACTTAATTTTGTTCATTTTTCAATTTCTTGAGTATGAAGTGGGTTTAATGTTAATGTAAAATTACTATCTTAATGGGCAAGAAGTGAGTTTATTTTTCCAAATGGTTTATTTTTTACCGTCATTTTATATTAATGTAAAATACTTTTATTTTGTTGCAGGTCCGAGTTAGAGTCCCTATTAGTGGAGATTCATCCTTTTAGAGATCCGACTTAACGTTCGTAATTAGTCTTTCATTATTCTTAAATTTATATCAGTTTGCGTGCCAAAATTTGTAGCTTCTTAGTGGCTTAAAAATATAAACATGTGATGTTGAATATGTAAATTGAACATTGCTCAAATTCGCATAAACTTCAATTGTTGGTTTCATGAGATTGTCAATAATGTCTTTACATTTATATTTACCATGAAAATTCAATATAAATGTGAAATGTAATGTCAATTCCAACGGTTACAAAGCCGTCTATCGAGATAAACTATCGTTCTCGACAGTTGGTCCTTGGAATTCTTGATAATTGACCCACTTATCTCGACAATTGGTTTCGTAAGTCAAATTTTGCTTAGCTTATCTTCTATGTGTGATTTTATGGTTGAAATAAATGACATATTATCATTTGAGCACCATTACTACTGTTGAATATTTGTTCAAAATCAATGGAATTATAATGGACTAATTGTTAGGCTCAATTGTGGAATTGGTAGAATAAAAAGAAATTGAAAAATGTAAAATTTGATTTTTTGCCTATGCGTACGCCCAGGCTTATTTTTGTACGTACACAAGATGTGTTTTGTCAAAATCAGAATTAAATGTTGTTTCTACTATGCGTACGCAAAGTTTATACTATGCGTACGCATAGTGTTAAAAATAGTCGTTGGCTGGTTTTTCAATTTTGAAACTTGGGAGCCGCTTTGGATTAAAAGTTGCCACTTTTCATCTTGTTTTGACACCCTTTCGTGATGTATTGATTGAGGCTTATAAATAGGTGATGAATGATCACTACAAACATTATTAGAAACATTTAAAAACATCTTGAAATCCATATATCACTCCACATTGAATCAAACTATTGATTTACATTCATATTTAATATCTTCGTGTTCTTAAAGTTTTGGAAGATTGCACTTGTGTTTTGGTGTTAAAATCCTTTACAATACTTGATATAATCCTACAAACCGTTTGCCAGAACCCTTATGCATCTCATTCAATCCCGAGAGGGGGCAAATAT
Organism: Olea europaea var. sylvestris; assembly: GCF_002742605.1. NCBI lineage: Eukaryota > Viridiplantae > Streptophyta > Magnoliopsida > Lamiales > Oleaceae > Olea > Olea europaea. The sequence goes on from NW_019245831.1 coordinate 55,674, forward strand.
AGTTTGAGAACAGCGATTACGCATTCGAGCCTTCATATTCGTTATGTTTTTCATCTTCTTGATCACATTTCTGGTTATTTGTTTCTTCTCCATTTTCCCCAGTTGATGTAAATTCTCCAAACAAAATTTTAACACTATGAAATCCAGTTCCTGGTTAGATATTTGATGGGCGAACTTCATGTGAAGGCTAGTACAAATTGAAGTTTCTGATGACGACGGAATTGAAGATCTCCTACATTCTAATTCTGAATTTGGCGATACTACTGAAATAAACATTTCTTTGGTGAAAGAAATTTGAAAAGTTTGAAAAGAAATGATTTCATTGAAGAATAAAAGGATAGAATTCATCATCATGAATTCAATTCTGGTAATATTCATTTATCTTCTAAAATTCCACTTTGGTAAGCAATATAATGATCTTCTCACATGCAATTTAGATGTTTTGTTAAAATATATGCACATTATCAATGATGATATTCCCCATGAATTTAATTTCGATTGTGCATAATTTGTTTCATGTGTTTGTGAAAGTGGAAATATGGAAATCATGATGTTGCATGAAAATTAACATTGCATATTCATTTGTAATGTATGTTTTATATACATTTGATGAATTTGAATATGAATTTTCATGATCATCTAGAACTTCCTATTAGATGAAGGATATGAATATTGTATCCACAATTATGAATTGCATAGTTATATAAATTCTTCGTCTGATATATTTGATGGTTTAAAGCATTTTATGATCCTTAGAATATGCTTTATTTATGGATTTTGATCTTAAATGCAATTTATGGTGATAATAGAGACTAATGAAAGATTATTATGTGTTGGTATCGATGTAAGATTTTTGAAAGAATTATGTGATTTTGTTGAGGTTGAAATCTTTATTCATTAAGCCTCTCATTTGTGAAAATTTTGAAGAATATTATGAGATATTCTAGGGTCAATTTATTAAATATTACGGCATGAGAATTTATTATGTGATCTATGATCTACTTCGTTGATTTACTAAATGTTGAGTATAAAAGACCTGCTGAATATTGTTAAGCAATGTCAGATTCCCTTTATAGTTTGAAGTTGTGATCGAAATCGGTTAATCAAAATCATGATAACGAACATGTCTTTTGATGAAGTATGCATAAATTACATGAATCTACTACCACGTAATTATGTTTTGAAATAAACAATTGGTTTTCTTAAATTTTTAATCCACAATCATTTGATGGAACGTTTTGTCATGGTAGTTATGGGAACATGCTAAAAATATATAAGAATATTTGAATCGTGAATTTATTTGATATTCACTAATTGGTGTATGAAAGTGTTTACTCTATTTTGAATATGCATGAAGGAAATTTATGTTCTTTTACTTGAGATGTATAATTTTGGCACCCATATAGTTAAATGGTTGAAACCTTGATGTGCACACTATACTATTACAATAAAATTTGCATATGTTACATATGGAAAAATTCTAATGTGTAAGAATTTATAGAAAGAAAGTATGTGAATATGAAAGAAATTATGTGAACTCTCATAATCATTTCCTCTACAGAAAATGGAAAATTGCATGTGGTTACTTTCGTGTCTCTTTCCTTGTATTCGATTATATGAATTTGCGAAAAAAATATGAACTTATCAAAAGAAATATAGATTGATGCATGTTATAAGTGCAAATGGGAATGGTATGGTTCATATGCATGTAATCATAATATTATGAGAATGCCAACTAATTGTTTGATTTCATGTCTTGTTGAACTCATATTAATTTGGGTTAATGTTGATAACCTCATTTAATCCTATGGAATTAAGTGAGATGACTTTATGTCAATTATGTTATATTTACATAAAGTATGACAGCTTGTGACTTGTTCTAGTGGAAATTGCTTCCGAAATTATTAAGACATGGAAATTCTTTGTGGAGCACAAACTGTGCCTAAAGTTAGCGATAGTGCTGAATATCATTTTCATTCAAATCTTAAAAAGTTTGAATGTGGTAAATTATTTGGTTAAAATTTTCATATCTAGTTGGAAATTATACTAACTTTTGGTAATAGCCTGAATTAATTATATGAAATTAAATGAGATGAACTTACGCTAAATTATGTTTGCATATGAGCATGACAAAATGTAATCATGTCCGAAATTAAATAAGATGAACGTATGCCTTATTATTTGATATGATGATATCTTGTGAAAAGTGATAAGTTGTACATGTTTGAAAGAAGTAGTACTTGGTCTTCTTCATTGAAGAATTGAACTTCAATCAAAGAACCAAATGGAGTTGGTTTATGCTTGAGAAGCATTAATGGTATATGAGATAACTTTGATCAAATTGTGTGATCCAAGTGATAAGTGAATTGAATTATAAAAAAATTGATGAACTATAAGTTCGAGTGTAACCCGAAATGTGGGGGGTTAACATTGACGCTTGTAAACTTTTATGAGAAGTTCAAAGATTTGTGGATGCAACAATATTAGATTGCATATATGTTCTTAATTGAGTAACTGTGGGGGTAACTTAGTTTTAAAAAGTTACCATGTCCTTTACCTTCTAATGATAGAAAGATATTTATGAAAGAAGAAAAGGTAGAGAAGTCCTTGTACATATATTTATAAGGATGAAATACACTAAGTCTAAGTGGATGAATTGGATGAAAGCCAGTCACTAAGTTTGCAAAACTAATGTGAATATTTAAGAATATTCATAAGTTGAAGATCATTGTAATATTTCAATGATGAAGTCTGAAAACCCAAGTATGAAATCCACAATAAAAGTAATTGACAAGTATAATAATTTGATGAAAATCATCCGACAGTGTTTTGAAAATTTATAAAGCTTTAAATAAAGCTAGTAAGAACTATGTGGCTACATAAAAGATTCCTTGGTGGTAACAAGATGTATCTATCAAATAAATCAATCGTTGGCTAGCTATATTTGATAAGATACTAAGTCACATATAATGGAAGTCTAGACATATAAGTCTTAGACCTTTAAATAGAGATTTAGTGGCATCTATTTCGAGTAGGATGGGTTTAAAACTCCTTAATTTTAGGTACACCAATGACGGCAACCCTACCTGTCATTACTCAAAAGGTAATCCACGGGTTCAAAGGGTATTAACAAGTCATTCGATATGTGAATAATTGCAACATTATTTAAATCCGCAATGACCTTATCATAATTAAATAATGCTGGTTGTTATTGAAGTGAGGGTTGAGTTTAAAACTCTTAATGAAGTTCAGTGCTAAAACACAAGTATCTCTAAAAGTAACAAAGATACTGGAAGAACTTTACTTAAATGAACTTCAAGGTGGTGCCGCCTCAATAGAGAGTTGGAGTTTCTCTCTTAAAAGTTTATTGAACAGGATGAGCGCAAGGCCATAAAAGCACTAAATGAGTTGAGGAATTTGAGAACACATGATACTTATGTGTGTGTTCTTATCGGTATTATCACAAGGAATAATTGATTCGAAGCTTCCACGCTACCTCTAATTCCGACTTTATTTTGTTTGAATTACACTATGATTAGATTCAAGTCAAAAGATATCTAATCCTTATGCATAAGTGTCGTCTTTTTGAATATGTGATCATATTGATTTTGAACAAGTGGGGGATTGTTGAATATTTGTTCAAAATCAATGGAATGATAATGGACTAATTGTTGGGCTCAATTGTAGAATTGGTAGAATCAAAAGAAATTGAAAAATGTAAAATTTGATTTTTTGCCCATGCGTATGCACATGCTTATTTTTGTATGTACACGAGATATGTTTGGCAAAATCAGAATTAAATTTTGCTTCTACTATGCGTACGCAAGGTTTATACTATGCGTATGCATAGTGTTAAAAAATAACCGTTGGCTGATTTTTCAATTTGAAACTTCGGAGCCGTTTTGGATTAAAAGTTGCAACTTTTCATCTTGTTTTGACACCATTTCATGATGTATTGATTGAGACTTATAAATAGGTGATGAATGATCAATACAAACATTATTAGAAACATTTGAAAACATCTTGAGATCCACATATCATTCCATATTGAATCAAACTATTGATTTACATTCATATTTAATATCTTCGTGTTCTTAAAGTTTTGGAGGATTGCACTTGTGCTTTGGTGTTAAAATCCTTATCATCATTTTTGCTCATCATAAGCTCCAAATTGTGGTATTTTCTCGAGAGTTGTCCAAACTGCAAAACAACACGAACACACACATCAAAAAGTTCAAAAGTGTCCAAGAACAAATCAAAAAATGTGATTTAGAAACTTTAGTTTAATGAGTGAATTACACTCATCAAACACCCCCAAACTTAGTTCTTTGCTTGTTCTCAAGCAAACACCAAACTAAAGAAAATCATTAACAAACACACAAGCACAACTAAAACAAACAAAATCACTTAAAAGACACGTTATGTTAGACACCTTACCTTTATAGCTCAAGATTAAAAACATAGTATCAAATTCATGAATTACTTTAAAGCTATAATGCACAAGTCAAATTCTCATCTATTCAATGCAAACGGGTGTGTATGTGTGTGGAGAGAGTTAAGTGCAACGCTGTACAATAATAAATTGACCCAATTCCCAACCTTAAAAGTCAAATATTTCCTTACCTCGCTCGTGGGATTCACACACCCCCAAACTTATTTTCTTCTCTCTTCCCAATGTGCATTCTAAAGTTGATTTTTCAATACTAATTTCTTACATCGCTCAACTTTGATTAGATTTCACTATTGCAGTTCAACATATCAACAGATGAGGATTCTCCTTATTTTTTGACTGCTTCAACCTTTAGGAATCAACCAAGTTACTAACCCCTTATCAAAGATCTAATCCTCTAAAACAAGTGTTCGGGGCTTAATCAAGGTATGTGATATCAAATTTCTTTTCTTTATTTTTTTTAAATGCACACAAATAAGAAATTAAAAACAAAACACACAAATAAAATAAAATAATAAAAAAAATGTAAACAAATTAAAAAAATATGCACACGATCATACAAAATAAAAAATTAGGCAATTTTAGACAATTTATAATACACTCCCCCCAAACGTAAACTACACATTGTCCTCAATGTGAAAATGGAAGAAGGGGAAGAGAAATACCCCAGTGAAAACATCAACTGTCTTCCTCGCCACCAGGTGGAGCAGGAGGGTATGAATGAGGTGGAAGCTGTGATGGTGTGGGGAAAGTGAGCTCGAGGTGGGCAGATGCCAAGACCTCCATGCAAGCATTCTGATGCTGAAATTGGTTATAAATGGCAAATTGTAGTTGGTTCATTTGCACCTGCATGCCATCCTGCCATCGGGTCATGTGCAAATCCATAGTCTCAAGACGCTGAAGAATGTCCCCTGTAGTGTTAGTAGATTGTGGAGGTGCTGTAGGGAGAGATGGACGAGATGAACCAGGCACGTCCTGATGGCCCACACGCCTATCACGGATATCCCGCATAAGTGGTTGTCTCGGGTGTAACGCTTCGTCAGTTTCCTGCGTGGGAACACCCTCCTGTATGCAAAGGTCATGGATCAAAGAAGGGTGACCCAAACTACCTGTTGCTGACCCTGCTAGGATGCGAAGAATGCTATTGTGAATGACCTTGCTGACATCAATAGAATACCCCTCCTGAATAGCACAATTCAATAAAGTCCATTCCTTTGTGACCTCGCTGGTGTTGCTACTGGGGATCATTTTTACTAATATAAAGTAGTGCCAAACTTTACAATTAGGTTTTAGGCCAGAGGCAGGGAAATGAGTCACATTACTAGCTGATCTTTTCCATTCAGTACCATGGTAGGTGAGAGTGCGGATTAACACATCGGGATCGACCCCTTCATTACGCAGGCGGGAGTAGTCATCATCGAGTATCTCCCGCGTGTGGTAGAACCTATTAATCGAAGTACTGTCAAACTTAATCCAATATCCCAGACAAAAGCTTTGAAATTCTCATGTTCACTAGCATTGGCATAAAATTCCTTCACCAAAGGAATAGATGCAGCTGTTGGTTACTTGGTAAACTTTTTCCATCCCAAACTGCGTATTTTTTCAGGCAGAAAGTTTTCAAAGCCCCCTTCAGGAATGCAATTCCGTTGAATGACACTTTGTTTAAATCGTTTCTCCGCTGCAAAACTGATAAAGCGACGTCGATCAAATACAACGGAGGAAGAAGTTTCAGTGACCTTGGACTTCTTTTTAGGAGGCATGTGTCACTAACCCCGATGGAGGATATCGAAGTCACACTGATATTAGAGATAAGCAACTGCCAACTGACCAATGGAAGCCCAAAGTGTGCCCTCTGTAAATCGTGTAGGCAACCAATCCTTAAGTAGAAGATTCCATAGCTAAACAACCATAGCCAAGGGGATGATATATGGAAACATTAAAGATGTAGAGGATTGTGAGGAATATGCTACGGTTACAGTAGGGGGGAATTGGAGAGATAAAGAGAGAGAAACAATGTTTTGGGGATATGGAGATAAACGAGGGGGGAGGGCCGTGTTTTTTTTTTTAAGAAAAGGGTTTGGGTGCCATAGCGCAGAAACTGGGCGCCACGGCGATTGGCTATCTGTTAAATTTTTTTTATACCTCCAATATACTCCATTCTCCATGTCGACTCTAGTTTTGATGTGACCATGTTTGAGCATTACCCTACAAAATAAAAAAAAAAACGAATTTACCAAATTTTCCTAAGAAGAAAATAACATGTCTAAATATTGAAAAGAAAATTAAGAAATAGAACTTGGGTTGCCTCCCAATAAGCGCTTCTTTTACGTCTTTAGCTGGATGTAAATGTGGTGTTAAGTTGGTTCATCAAGGGTAATTTCTTCCACATCCCGATTTTCCTCTCCATAGTAATGCTTGAGGCGTTGTCCATTTGCCTGAAAGGTAGACCCATCTATGCTTACTAACTCCACTGTACCATAAGAGAACACCTTACGAATTACAAATGGTCTCGACCACCGGGATTTGAGCTTGCCAGGAAAGAGTTTCAAGCGAGAATTGAATAGAAGAACTTGTTCTCCTACCTTGAAATCCCTCCTTAGGATTATGTTGTCATGCCAGATTTTTGTCCGCTCCTTGTATATCTTTGCATTTTCATATGCATCATTCTGGAATTCCTCCGACTCATCAAGCTGCAACAAGCGTTGTGGACTGGCCAATTTCATATCTAAATCCAATTTCTTCACAGCCCAATAAGCTCAATGCTCCAATTCCACCGGTAAATGACAAGCTTTTCCGAATACCAGACGATAGGGTGACATTTCAATTGGTGTTTTAAAGGCTGTTCGGTATGCCCAATGAGCATCATCTAGTTTGAGAGACCAGTCCTTTCGATTGGTATTTACTGGCTTTTCCAAAATCTATTTAATCTCTCTGTTAGATACCTCTACTTGCCCATTTGACTGTGGATGATAACCAAGTGCCAACTTATGCTTGACATCATACTTAGCTAGAAGAGAATTGAACAGCTTGTTAAAGAAATGTGTACCTTCATCACTTACTATTGCCCTAGGCGTGCCAAAATAAGTAAAGATATTTTTCTGTAGAAACCTCAAAACCACATTTGCCTCATTTTTTGGTGTAGAAATGGCTTCAATCCATTTAGATACATAGTCAATTGCAAGGAGAATGTATACCTGACCAAAAGAAGGTGGAAACAGACCCATGAAATCAATACCCCACACATCAAATAATTTCACCTCAAGGATATTAGTCAATGGTAGCTCATGATGCCTTGAAATGTTTCCAATACGTTGACAACGGTCACATGTCTTCACAAAAGCATAGCAATCTTTGAACAGATTCGACCAATAGAAACTGGATTGCAGTACCTTTGCAGCAGTACGCGTAGGACCGAAATGACCTTCATAAAGTGAGGAATGGCAATGCTGCATGATTGATTGTGTTTCTTCCACATGGACACACCACCTGATTATTCTATTAGCACATCTTTTGAACAATATTGGATCATCCCACAGATATGACTTAACATCATGGAGGAATTTCTTCTTTTGATAAAAGGTCAAGTCAGGTGGCAATCTTCCAGACGCTAAATAATTAACAAAATCAGCATACCATGAGATCTTTGTTGATACAGCTAGCAAGATCTCGTCAGGGAAAGTTTCTCGAATTTGACTGTCATCCACCACCTTTTCATTCTCTAACCGTGAGAGATGGTTTGCAACGACATTCTCACTGCCTTTCTTATCCCGAATCTCTACATCAAATTCCTGTAGTAGCAATATCCATCGAATTAGGCGTGGCTTGACATCCTTATTTTCAAAGAGATAACGGATTGCAGCATGGTCAGTTAAATTATCACTTTAGTGCTAATGAGGTAGGATATGAATTTGTCACATGCAAACACTACTGCTAGCTCTGCTGTGGTGTAATTTAGTTGAGCTCCATTAAGAGTTTTGCTGGCATAATGGATTGCTCGAAAAATCTTATCACGCCTTTGTCCCAAAATCGTCCCTACTGTGTAGTCACTGGCATCACACATAACCTTAAATGGCTGATCCCAATCTGGTGCTACCATCACTGGAGCAGTGACTAATTTTGTCTTTATGGTTTCAAAAGCTCGTAAGCAGTCTTCATCAAATACGAATGTTATGTCCTTCTCCAAAAGATTACATAGGGGTTTTGCCACTTTTGAGAAGTCTTTGATAAATCTCCTGTAGAATCCAGCGTGCCCTAAGAAACTTCGAATGCCTTTGACATTGGTGGGTGGTGGTAGCTTTACAATTGTATCAATTTTTGCCCTGTCCACTTCCAGTCCGCTTGCTGAAACATAGTGGCCTAGCACAATTCCTTCTTGTATCATGAAGTGGCACTTTTCCCAATTTAGAACTAAATTTTTTTCTTCACAGCATTGTAGCACTAAGGAGAGATTGTGAAGACAGTTATCAAAAGAAGTACCAAACACCAAGAAGTCATCCATAAATACCTCCATGATGTCTTCAACCATGTCTGCAAATATTGCCATCATGCATCTCTGAAAAGTGGCCGGCGCATTGCATAACCTGAATGACATCCGTCTGTAGGCAAAAGTTCCATAGTGACAGGTGAAGGTTTTCTTTTCTTGATCTTCTGGTGCTATAGAAATCTGGTTGTAGCCCAAATATCCATCAAGAAAATAATAATAAGAGTAGCCAGCTAATCTGTCCAACATTTGATCGATGAACGGGAGTGAGAAATGATCCTTTCTAGTTGCCTTGTTCAGTTTCCTGTAATCAATACACACCCTCCAGCCAGTTACTATTCTTGTTGGAATTAGCTCATTGTTGTCGTTCTTAACTACTGGCATCCCTCCTTTCTTTGGTACCACCTGCATTGGGCTAACCTATTCACTATCTGAAATGGCAAAAATGATTTCTACCTTCAATAGCTTTAGTATCTCCGCTCGAACCACTTCTTTCATTGCTGGTTTTAACCTTCTCCGATGTTCGATGGATGGCTTGTAAGAATCTCCCATGAGGATTTTATGTATACAAATTGTAGGACTTATCCCCTTGATGTCAGCTATCCACCATCCCAAAGTGGCCTTATGATCCCTCAACACTTTCAATAATCTGTCCTCTTTATCTCTGTTGAGTGATGAAGAAATGATCACTGGAAATGCATAATTATCTCTCAGAAATGCATAGTGAAGGTGATCTGGTAATTGTTTCAGTTCAATCTTACTACTTTCATTGCTTTCTTTGTCATCTGATTCCTTTGACTGCTGAATATCCTCACATTGTGACAGGTTGTCCACAACTGATGTAGACTCAAGAGCCAATATGCAATAAACCAAATCCTTGCTCCCTATGTACTCTCCAAAAGAGCTAATATCATCCTTTGTTGCACTAAACATCATACATTGCTCTAAAGGATCTTCAATACATAATTTCTCATCTCTCACAACAGAATCAATGAAGTCAATCATGTGGCAAGTGTCATTGTCATTTGAGTACTTCATTGCTTGGTAGATGTTGAACCTTACCTCTTCTTCATTCACTCTCAATGCCAAATGTTCTCCATGTATATCAATTAATGCCCTTCCAGTTGCTAAAAATGGCCTGCCTAAAATCAGTGGGATTTCCTGATCTTCTTCCATATCCAATACCACAAAATCAGCTGGGAAGATGAATTTGTCGACCTTTACCAACACGTCTTCAATAATCTCTCTTGGGTAGGTGAGGGACCTATCAGCTAGTTGTAGAGTCACTGTTGTTGGTTTGACTTCCCCAAGGCCTAACTTCTTGAATACTGATAATGGCATCAGGTTGATGCTTGCTCCGAGATCACAGAGGGCTTTGTCAAAAGAAGAGTTTCCAATGGTACAGGGAATAGTGAAATTGCCCGGATCTTTTCTCTTTTGAGGTAGTTTCTTCTGAAGTATAACACTGCATTCCTTTGTTTATTTCACTGTTTCATATTCCTTCAATTTTTGCTTCTTTGACATCACCTCCTTCATAAACTTTGCGTAGTTTGGCATTTGTTCCAAAGCATTTGCAAAAGGAATGTTAAAGTGAATTTTCTTAAAAATTTCTAAAAATTTAGCAAATTGATCATCAAACTTTTTCGTTTGAAAACGTTGTGGAAATGGAAGTGGTGGTGTGAGAATTGGTGGGTTATCAGGGAAGGATATGGAATAAGTTCTGTGAGCCATCTTTGTTCCTTTGGCCTGCTTTTCTTACTCTACTACCACTTGTTCCTCCTCCTTGTCAGGTGTGGGGTTGCTCCCTTCTGTGGGTTCACTTTCTCCAATTTGTTTGCCACTCCTCAATACAACGGCCTTACATTGCTCCCTCGGGTTGGCTTCTGTATCACTTGGAAATTTTCCTTGTTGTTGAGATTTCATTGAGGTAGCCAACTGACCAATCTGCACTTTAAGATTCTTCATTGTGGCTCCCATGTTGGACACATATGTTTCAATATTATCCAACCATGATTCATCTTTGTTGAGGCGTGACCTTGTTTCAGAGATGAATGTCCCAAGTATGTCTTCCAAGGATGGTATTCCTTCAGAATTCTGAGTGTTGAATCCAGGTGGAGGTTGAAGTGTGTTTCTATTGTTGCCATATGATAAGTTCTCATGATTTCTCAGCCCTGGATGATAGTGATTAGCCTGGTAATTTCCTCTTTGATTGCAGTTTCTACTATTTACATATTGAGCCTGCTCGTTTGCAACCTCTGTTTCATGGTGTGATGAAGAAGCACTCATGACTGAATCTGCCTTCTGTTGATTCCCTTGAGTAGTAAACATGACTATCTGATTCGTGAATGATGTAACCTGAGCTGCTAGTGCTGTGATCGGATCCACTTCATGATGTCCTGCTACTTTCTTTATGCTCGATCTCTCACTTGGCCATTGGCAACTGTTTGTGGCTATGTCATCCAACAACGTATATCCATCCTCTTCTGTTTTAGCCATTAAAATGCCTCCTGCAGCTGCATCTGTCATTGTTCTTGTTTGCCCATTTAACCCATAATAGAAGGTTTTGATCAGCACCCGTTTCTGAAAACCATGTTGAGGGCATCTCTTAAGCAAGTCTTTAAACCTTTCCCAGGCTTCATAAAATGGCTCGAAGTCGAATTGTCTGAATTGACTGATCTCACTTCGAAGTTGAACTGATTTAGAAGGTGGAAAGTATTTGGTGAGGAATTTTTGAGCCATATCCTCCCAAGTTGTGATTGAGCCACATGGTAGTGACTGGAACCAGAACTTTTGCTTTATCTCTCAAAGAGAAAGAGAACGGGAGAAGTCTAATTGCATCTTCAGTGACCCCATTCATTTTCACCGTGTCGCAAAGTTCCAAAAAAAATCCAAGATGAGTATTTGGGTCTTCTGTTGCAGCACCCCCAAACTGATTTTGTTGCACCATATGTATCAAACCTGGCTTCAATTCGAAATTGTTTGCAACAATTGCTAGGCATGCGATGCCAGAATAGTTGTCATTGACAACCAGCCTTATGTAGTCCCGAATAGCCCTTTGTTGGTTATCCTCATTGGCTGCTCTAACATCCTGTTCTGCCATTGCTTCCTGTTCGTTTCTTTGTATGCCTCTGAGAATAAGAAATGTGCGTTCTGGTTCAGGATCAACCAGTAGTAGGTCTAGATTTCTCACCCTTCGCATAAACAGTTGAAAATAACCACAAGGAAGCTCTTAAAGATAGACACAAAAAGAATAAAATAAAAATAAAAATTATGATAGAAATAAAAATCTAAAATAAAATGAACGCCAATTGATAATAATATCAATTGAATTCGAATGAATCAATCCCCGACAATGGCGGCAAAAACTTGCTACGCGTTTTATGTAACGTGATTTAACCGCAAGCGTACGGTGTCAAGTTTTGTAGTATATTAAGGAATTGAAAAGTGTCAAACCCGCGGCGCCCAAGTCTCATGCCGTGGCGCCAGTACTGCTCCTGTTTCCTCTCGTTGGACATCATGGCGCCAAGGTCTGGCATCGTGGCGCCAAGCCCACTGCTAGATCATTGGTTTCTTTTGGGTGCCGTGGCACCCATGGTACTGCCATGCAACACTCCCATTCATTTTCCAAGCCTATTTTCCATTCTGATCTTCTTCACTACTTGCTTATTCATGCTTCATTTGAATGATCATCATTTTTTATCATCACAAGCTCCAAATTGTGGTATTTTCTCGAGAGTTGTCCAAACTATAAAACAACACGAACACACACATCAAAATGTTCAAAAGTGCCCAAGAACAAATCAAAAAACGTGATTCAGAAACTTTAGTTTAATGAGTGAATTACACTCATCAAAGACCGATGGTTTAACTATGAAAATGTTATTAAATATTTTGTCTATATAAATATCTTGCTTGTGAATTTAACATGACTAATGTCTACAAATGCTAATGAAATGAAAATGTTATGTTTGCAAAGGATATTGAAACGAAACATGTGTGCACATTGTTAAATTTACAAATCATGAAGATTGCAACTACTTTACTATCGAAGCACGTAACATCCAGTTGCAATTATCATCCGCCCATACAATGGTTAGCATTTTGATGCTTGATCTGCTTACCTAAAAATGGTAAGAATTCTGAATAATTAATATGTTGACATTTAATAGTATGAAAGTAGCAATTCAGATAATTAAATCCATACAATAGCAAATAGGTGAAATCGATAGTTTTGAAATGTTGGATTTGATAGTTGAAATGTCTGTCTCGAAAGTTTTGAAATGTCAAATTCGACATTTGAACTGTCGAAACTGACATGAAGCTTTTAATGTGTGTGTGATTGGAGCAAATTCTTTATAGCATTAAGTGTGGTCATCAATTTTGTACTATAAAATGACAAAATTTTCTTCTCAAATAATTTATACAGTGAATTATTAAAGAGATAATCCTTCAAAAAATATATTGGGTCTGACTGTAAGAAATTATTCAAAACGCTAATGGTGGTCATCAATTCTCAAGAAAATATCTTCTCAAATAAATAACTCAATGTTTCATTAAATGTGGAATCCTTTGCAATAATTTGTAGAAGATATTGGTACTTTATTCCAAAATATTTGAAAAATCAAACAAATCAATTAATAACAATTTCAAAAATTTCAAATGAATATGACCATATTGTATTTAATATTTCAAAAATAGTAAGTTATGAGATAAAAATATAAATAATTTTTAACATGCTACCTCTCAAATGGAAGATGAATCCAATAATATTTTCTTATTGATGAAGAAACGGAGAAAATTGTAAGAAATTTATGGTTTGTTAATGGTAATGAAATCGGTTTATGCTCACTTTTAAAAATATTTTTTCCTTTTTTGATTAAAAAATTCATGTTACCCAATATAATATACATATATCTAATGTATATAGTATACAAAGTAATTCATCACATTATAACATTAATGGATATTCAAATCAAACATTAATGAGCATTAAATGCTCCCAAAAAAGGTATCACTAAGGATAATTTGGACATTTCACACAAAAGTGACATTTTTTTAGCATCATTGGTAAAGGTACAAATTTTGGTGTATTTTCAAATTTATTAACATTTATTGACCACCGGGTAGTAGATGTGCTGTTTGCACGTATAGAGCCAGAGATGGAAGAGGAAAAGAAAGAAGACAACCAATTTCTATTTTTATTGTGTTTGGGCTAATGACAATTGACATGGGCCTCTTTTTATTTAAAAACATTAGGCCCAAATCAATGATTCATGGTCCATGGATATTTCATATGTATTTTCCCTAAATAAAAAACAAATGGTCAAAATCGAATTCCAAATCGTGAAAGGCAAACCTGAAGCTAAAACTGCAAACCCTTTTACCCTTCCTAATTCCATTCCAATTTTCCATAATTTCCATTCGAAGCAGAGGCAGCAGCTGTGTGCCTTTTCTACCGATGCCACGATCGAGGTCGCGAGGACGAGGAGGCACGGCCAAAGTAGTAGTCAACAAAAATGTTATAGGATGAGGCTGACTCCAGTGCTAGATTGTACTAGATTTCTCTTGATGCAAGGATTGCCATTTTGTGGTCATAATGAATTAAAATAATCTCATAATAGAGGAATCTAATTGAGCTATTAAACTGGCATACAACTCCTTATAAGGAAGTTAAAGTAGTATTTATAATGCTCTTGGAAATGATCAAATGTCTTTACCAAACATCCAAAAGGATTCAGTTTATTATTGTGTCATAGAGATGATGAGGGCTATTAGTAATAAGATGGGTGATTCTTTATTTTCAATTTTGGTTGATGAGACTAATGATAATTCTATAGAAGAACAAATGACAATTGTTTTGAGGTTTGTTGACAAAAGTGGACAAGTAAAGAAGCATGTTTTGGGCATTTCCCATGTCACTGATACTTGTGCCCAATCACTGAATGATGCCATTGATGCAATATTTTCCATACATGGGTTGAGCATATTTAGCCTAAGAGATCAAGGTTATGATGGAGCAAGCAATGTGTCAGATGAGTTCAATGGCTTAAAAGCTTTAATTTTAAGAGAGAATCCATGTGCTATGTATGCTCATTACTTTGCTCACCAGCTTTAGTTGGCAATTGTTTTTGTGGCACATAGGAATTATGTGCTTGGTGAGTTATTCTACTTGCTTGTTATTATTGTGAATTTGGTTGGTGTATCATGTAAGCGTGTAGATGCTCTTCGACCAAGATATCATTCTGATATTTTGAAGAAGCTTAATATTGGGAAACTTTCTTGTGGAAGTGGTCAATTTCAAGAAATGAGTTTGGGATCCCAGTTGATACTATAAAGGTCACACATCTACTGAAAATTACTCATTTTATTAATATGTTTAATGCTATCATAGATGTTTTTTGAGAATAAATTAGAAGATGGTGTAAATTCAGATAAAAAAATCAATGTTGTAAGATAGATGGACATTATGTAAGATTTTGATCTTGTGTTCAGTCTCCACTTTATGTTTGAAATTCTTACAATTAAAGACAATCTTTTACAAGTCTTACAGGAAAAAGGTCAGGATATTCAGAATGCTATGAGGTTATTGTATTTGTTTAAGTGTGCATTGTAGAACCTGAGAGACAATGGTTGGGATACTTTGTTGAGTATGGTGATTAAGTTTTGTGTTAATAGACATATTTTAGTGCCCAATTAGGAGGTTATTGTAGTAGTGAAAGGTCAACCTATGCGTACAGCTCAACAGGTGTCTTATATCATCACTTTTATGTTGACTTGTATTGTTATGTCATAGACTCAATCTTGCAAGAGTTGAATGATCGTTTTTCAGAAACTACTATTGAGCTCTTTAATTGCATTTCATGTCTAAGTCCAAGAGATTCATTTGTAATTTTTGATAAGACTAAATTGCTATGTCTTGTTCAGTTCTATCATTTGGACTTCAATAGTGAAGAGTTTTTATTACTTAGATCTCAACTTGACAAGTTTCTTATGCTTGTGAAAATGGATGAAGTTTTCTTTAACCTCAATAACATATCTTGTGTAGCTCAGGAGTTGGTTGAAACTAGAAGTCCTTATTATTTTCTACTAGTTTATAGGCTGATCACCTTGGTCTTGATATTACGTGTGGCAACTACAAGTATTGAAATGGTATTCTCTGCTATAAATCTAATCAAGAATGACTTGTGCAACAAAATGGGAGATAACTGGTTGAATGACAATTTGGTATTTTACATGGAGAAATATATTTATTGTAAACTTGAGATTGAGGCAATATTGCAACGTTTTCAAAATATGAGACCCCGTAGAATAGAGTTATCTAAGTTTACAATCATAGAGTGAGGTTGTATCGTATATTTTTTCTAGTATTTGGATTGTATTGAATTATATTTTCATAAGAACTAGATTTTTCAATTTTAGATACAAAGATAATGAATATAGAACAAGAATGTATCCATAAATGGATTAAAGGACAATGATCAATGATGGATAAATGGAAAATATGCAAAGTACACCGGGGACATGAAAATATAAATCAATGTAAAAAATGTTTAGGAATTCAATGCAATAATTATTTAGGAATCAAAGAAGAAATAAATAATAATAAAAATATTGACTATAGTGAAAATATAGAAAAATTAGAACATAAAATAATGAATACAAAAAATAGAATAGATAAAATAAATGAAACATTAGGAGAAATACAATATAAGATTAATAATCTAGAAATGAAAGGAATACAACATATAGAAAATTACATGGAAAATAACTATTTAGAATCAGAAAATCAAGAAAAATAATTTATCAAATATCTAAATTTAAGACAACAAAAAGCCTCAGGATTAGGATACCCATAGAAATACGAATAAATAAGATGATAAAACTAAATTTGATAGCTTTAATAGACACGGGTTGCACATTCAATAGACACATCTTTAATTGACCTTTTGAATAATTTTCTACATAGATACAAATTAGGAAAGCAACTAATAAAATATTTAGGTGGCAATTACTACGGGTGGCAATTTCTACAAATTTGTACAAAAAGTCAAAAGACTAAATGCTAATTAAATTTGAGAACAAAGACGTCTTGCTAATTAAATTTTAGTTATTAAAAAGTCTTATGCTTAATTTAATTCTAGCACAAAAAGTCTAAATACTAATTAAATTCTAATAAGAAAAAGTCTTATTTTATTTATTACAAAGTTTTCTACATAGAAAGTGTGCAACTTTGATATTCTTACCATTGTTTATTTTTATTTTTATTTTGTCTTATAACTTTTATGTCATTTGCCTTTTCTTACAATCTTAAGAATCTTTTATCAAGTAACTCCGACAGTGAAAGAGAAAGCTCAGTAATTTGTTTCTTGATCTGCAAAGAGGAGTCACTTCTATTTCTATTTAGTGCGAATAATATATAACTTTCTATAACAATAATTCTACCAATTTCTCGATTTTCTAAACAAATTTTAATAAATTCTTTAAGACTTTATATTGAATAATAAAGCAAAGTAGATGATGTATAATTATCTAATGGTATAAAATATTAGAACTAAAGATCAATATGTTTGTAATGGCCTTAGAGTACTTTATCGATCAAAAATTAATTTTTTCAATTTTTTTAACATTTTCTTAACTTTTTTCTTGACCTTCTAAGAATGGCTTAAAACCATAGTTAAAAAGATTTTCATCATATTTAAAAAAGGCTTAAACAAACTCCTAAAATCAGTATACAAAACAAACAGCTTAACTCATAGGATTATTTTATCTTTTTAATCATGGAATCCAGAATAAAGAAGTTAAAAGCGTTATAATGTAAAAAAAGATAAAAAGATAAATTTTCTGAATAAATTAATTGCTTACTTAGTGTTTCCTTTGTTAGGCTTTTCCCAAAAAAATAAATAAAGTAGACGAAAATTATAAACAATAGAAAGTATAAAAAGAACTTACTTGAATTCCAAAGTCTTTGAATTTACAAGAATTATGGAGAGACTTTTTGAGTACGAGTGTGAGAGTGCGATTTTTGTTTTTCTCGGTGTTTGTTTCTTTGTGAGTAGTATGAGTATTTATAGACGTTGTCACATCATATCTATTATTTTGATACTATATCACTTTACAAGTATGCACTCTTTAATTAAAGAAAAGTAATAAATACTGCACAACTTTATAGGTGTGCGATTCTAAAACGATTGTATGAAATTATTGACAATTTTTTTCTTCATTTTGACAACCTTATCTCCAGGTTTCTTCCTTTTGTTGACTTTGCTTGATAATTGAGTACTATTTTTTCTTTATGTCTTTTAATCATTCTATCTTTGCTTTGTCGTTTCTTCGTTCTCAATTATTGCATCTATCTTTCCATCATTTCAATGTAGGCTTCTTCTAGCTCGAAATCCATTTCATTGTCTTTGCCATAGAATAGTTCATAGCCTTAAGATGACGAATCCCGAGTCCAAGATAAAGACTAGCCTGTCAGCAAGCAATGTATTCTTCTTCTTTTTCTGTGTTTGATTGGGTTTCTATAAATTATCCATTAGTTTCCTGAAACGCCATCAAATATAAATTCTTCTGCTCAATATTTGGTATTAGAAATTTTTTTGTTCTGATTCTTATAGCGAGATGCTTTTGGCAGAAAATAACTCTGTTATTCCATTGTGCTACTAGTTTGAAATCATTACTTTAGACTTCTATCATTACTGTAGTTTCTCAGATCCGTCTTTCATAATCAATCTGTCTAATTCTAATTTTAGTACTAGTCTTTGAAGAAGGCCTAAAACTTTTGGCTTCTTCATATATTAAGATATGATGATAGGTTGGAATTATAATACCATTATTTGCAAGAGGGGGTCTGGAAATAAATTGAATCATCAAGGGATGGTCTTTTAACTGATCAAGAATCTGTTTAAGCTTAGGTGGAAAAAATCTGAAAGATTTGTTTAATATATATATATAGACAGTATCTATCATACCAAACTATAAAGTTGGGTAAAAAATGTCTTCTTCCTCAAAAATTGTATAATCAAAGGAAATTGTGGGATAATTGTGTTCCAGAAAGGTTGAATTTTTGACTGAATTGTATTTGGGGCCATGTTTAAAGAAGTATCTGTTTTCATTGTGATAATAGCTTAGAATTTGAGCAAAATCTATAATTTTTTGTATAACTGAATTCTTTATAGAACTTCGAACAATATTGGTACAATCACCAATTTTTTTTTCTAATTCATATAAAGTCTTTTCTTGCCTTGTAGTTGTAGAATCAGTTAGTTCAATTAGTCAATCTATTTTATCAGAATTATTTCTACTTGTAGAAGCAATCTCCAGAGAAATAGATCTTTCAAAATTATCTTTAGAACTAAGTCCTTTTAAACTATTTTGTAATTGAAGATTTCATTTTGATATTTATTAATAGTTCGTTGGGATGAAGAATTCTTGTCTTCAAGGATTTGTAGTCTTTCTTCTAATGAATACTTTTTAAGATTCAAATTCATACAACTTTGGTCATAGTTTCACAACTATTGATGAAGATGATGATGATGCTTGAAAAGTAGTGGTTTGTATAGTTTGTCTAACTCTTTCAGATATAAAAATTTAAATCCTATCATTTCTCTAAAAAATTTAGAGTTTCTTCAAGTGTATAAAATTCTTTGAAAAGGGGGTCAGTAAATTTTTCTACTTGTTTTAGTACTTCCGGCAAATGATTATATATATCAAACTTCTACCTTTAATTACTATAAAGAAAATAATTTTTTTTATTTCTACTTGATTATGAATCTGTCTAAAATGATTAGTTAAGACATTAATGATGTCTAATTTTTGTTTAGATTCACGTGTCATCCAAAGATTATCCAGTAGACACCCCTCCATTTCTGATAGTCTTTCTAAATTATTTCCTTTGAATCGAAAATTAGATCCTTGAGAGGCCACTCTTAAAGTGACATTCCTAAGGTTCATCATCATTTGATACATCTGTATCATGAAGACAATGAGTTAGAAAATCAATAACCTGTCTACTTAAATTATCTGCTAAAATATTATTTTTTTCCATCTATATGTTCTATATTAATTTTATAACTAATTAATATCTCGTATAATTTTATCCATCTTTTATGTCTTATTTTATCAAAGTTTGTCTTTTTGATAAATTTTACTATAGCTTCACAATCCATTCTTATTGTAAACTCAGTATCAAAATTTGTCTTTTTGATAAATTTTACTATAGCCACCATACTTAACTCGCAACTTTGATGATTCTACAGTGTTAATAATAGGAGTGTCTTTTTTCAAAAATTATAACTTCCG
This sequence comes from Olea europaea var. sylvestris, assembly GCF_002742605.1. NCBI lineage: Eukaryota > Viridiplantae > Streptophyta > Magnoliopsida > Lamiales > Oleaceae > Olea > Olea europaea. The sequence continues at coordinate 75,902 of NW_019245831.1, forward strand.
GAGTAAATGTTAAGTTTCCATTTCTGCTTGATAAGAATTTTATATCTATAACAAATTCATTTTTTTTTAATGAGCTAACTAATGCGATTGTTAAACTATATTGTCTTTCTTGAAATTTAATCTTATAGTCATCAAATAGTCTTTCTTCGAATTCCATTTTACTACCACCCATTTGACTTTTTTTTATTTCATATTCTAATTTTTGTCTACAATCTTCTGGGACTAAATATTTTCTAATTATATTAAATATGCAACTTTTGTCTATTAAAGCTATCAAATTTAGTTTTATCATCTTATTTATTTGTATTTCTATGGGTATTCTAAGGCTTTTTGTTGTCTTTACTCTAAATATTTGACAAATTATTTTTTCTTGATTTTCTAATTCTAAATAGTTATTTTCCATGTAACTTTCTATATATTATTTTCCTTTCGTTTCTAGATTTTTAATCCTATATTGTATTTTTCCTAATGTTTCATATATTTTATCTATTCTATTATTTGTATCTATTATTTTATTTTTTATTTTTTTATATATTTTCACCTTAGTCTTTATTTTTATTATTATTTATTTCTTCTTTGATTCCTAAACAATTATTACATTGAATTTCTAAACAATTTTTATATTTTGCGTATTTTATATTTATCCATCATTGATTATTGTCTTCTAATCCATTCATAGATACATTCTTGCTCCATATTCATCATCTTTGTATCTAAAATTGAAAAATCTAGTGCTTTTAAGCTATCATAACTGTCTTCATAATTATTTGTTATTTCTAAATTATCTAATTCTTCATCTGCATAAATACTATATACTGAGCTACAAGATATGTTATTGGATAATTTTACAACATTACATTGCATTTCTTCTATTCTCATAGATTTAGCTGTATTTTTTTTTATTTGGACATTTGTTAGCAAAATGTCTAGGGTTTCTACAAATATAACAGTTACAGCATTTTTTTGTTTTTGAATTTCTATCATATCTATTTTAATTAGGTCTTTTGTTTTTATAATATGTCCTACTTGGTCTAATATTATACTTCTTTTGATATTGCCTTTTATATTTATATTTTTTCCTTTTTATATATTGTTTTCTTTCTTCTTCTATAATCATATGTCTGTGCTGTATATAAATCTAAGCAAAAAGAATAATTTAATTTCTTTATTTGGTTTCTAGCTACTTCGTTTATACAATATTCTTTTAATTTATCAGTTATGAATTTTATGGTAGCGCTAATTGTTTTTCTCTTATTGGGTTTGACTCTATATCTTTTCTAATCTTATCATTCCTTGGTAGTAGTATCTTTCTATATATAATCTTCCAAGTATAGGATAATCTAATGTTAATCCTGCTGCGCTTGCTAATCTTTCAAAGTCTAACAAAAATGATTGTATATATTTCATATTACTAATACTTAATTTTTCTAAGTCTTTTAAGACTTTATTTTGTTCATAGGTATTATCTCTATTGGGATCAGATCCTATAATTAATTCTCTAATAAAGCTTGTAAAGTTTCTAAGATTATCTCCGTCGGCCATTTTTAATCTAATTTCATCTTATTTTGGTCTTTTTGCTGTAGTATATACATCTAAAGCTGTCTTTTCTAAATAAGTTTATAAGTAAGCCCTCATTTTCTTTACAGTTATTTGTATAGGTACACTATTATATGTCCTAATTATAGAATTTTTCTCATTTTAGTTATAGTACTAGATCTGTCTTGTGGTTTACAATTATTTAAAATTTGTAAAGGTACACTATTATATGCCCTAATTAGAATTTTCCTTTACAATTTTCCCATTATAGAATTTTCTTCCTTTTTATCACTATATTTATTTGGTTTGAAATATAAAATTCCTCCCCATTTTAATTCACATCCATCTGTTTCTATTATCTTATACTCACTATCTAATGGTTACTGTAATGGTGGTAAAATTTTAACTTCTTCTTTTATTCTTTTAACGAATTCTATCTCTGATTGATTAAAATATTTTTGTTCTTTATTAGATAATTTACTATATAATGGCCCTACTTTCTTCTTAAATCTTTGATAAAATGTTTAGCATAATTTAATATTCCTAGAAAGGCCTATAATTTCTTAGTTTCTTTAATTTTGTCTGGAAATTGTAAAATATGTCATTGTAGCTAAATCTTTCATTCTCCTAAAATTATTCCTAAAAATTCAATTTTTCATTTATTTATTTCCATTTTCTTTTTACTTATAATTAAATCATTTTCTATAAACTTATTTAAAGTTATCTCTAAATGTTTCATATGTTCTTTATTATCTTTACTATATACTAAAATATCATCTATATATACACAAATAAATGAAAGAGGATTAAATATACTATCCATCTTTTTTTGAAAAATAGAGGGTGCATTTTTAATCCAAAAGGCATAACTAACCATTCAAAGTGTCCTAATGGAGTAGTAAAGGATATTCAAGGAATTGAATCTTTTGCCATTTTTATTAGTCAAAATCCAGAATTACAATCAAATTTAGAAAATATCTTGTTATTTTGTATTTTATTTATTAGCACATCTCTATCTATATCTTATATCCATCTTTTACAGTATTATCGTTTAATCTTTTATAATTTATAAGCATTCTCGCTTTTCCTCTTTTTATTTCACTATAATTTCTAACCATAAAAGCTGCTGATCTATGTTGACTATTAGCTAGTTTTGTTACTTTTAAATCTAATAACTCTTTAATCTGTATATTAAAATTTTCTATATCTTGGTTTGTATGTTTTATTTCAGCTATTCTAATTTTTATATTTTCATTTATGATTTCTAATTTAGCTTCTATTTTATTTTTATCCCAATGTTTTATAGGGTCTTTTCATATTATTTGAATTCTTTTAGCTATTTTTAAAATTCTGTCTAAACTATCTATCTTAGAAGATATTTTATTAAAAATTATTAATTCTTTATTTTTGGTTATGAAATTAGTTTTTAAAGATAAATTATCTAAAAATTATAAATGCTCTCTCTCTCTCTCTCTCTCTTTCTCTCTCTCTCTCTCTCTCTCTCTCTATATATATATATATATATTGAATAACTTTTAATATTATTTAATCAAATTTTAATAAATGATCGGCCTATTACGATTATTGATTGTTGACGGTCAATGGCCAACGACAAACCATCAAGCTCCGCCCCTAGTTGAACTTCGATGCTGAATTCACCCTTGGTCACAATGCCACCTATCATGATGTTATGGTTTCACTTGTGCTAAATAGCATCCTCTTTATGTAATCATTTTTTTTTTTATTTTAGTTGTGTAATTATAACATGTTTTCCTTTTCTTTGTTTTGAGTTTGTTTTCGACTTTGTAACATTTCATGATATATATCTTTGAAAATAAACTTACACTTTATGGCCCATCATTCTAGATACTATTTGCATCCTTTATCTTAGTGCGTTAACTAATTTATAGTTAGCGCATATTTGATCCCTAAATTTCATTATTAGGGCTTCCATTGGAAAAGAAGTTGAGGACTATAGAGCCTAAGAACTTTCTAATCAATCATCCATATGGACCAACACTACTAAAAAATATGGTTTCAGGCATGGATTTTTCGTTCCTAAAACCTTGATATCTGTTGATATTACTCTTTACCAATGGAATATTTGCAACTGCAAATTCATTTCTAATTTGAGGGTCGCCGATAGGTACCAACAAATCTTGTCGTAGGTAAAGAGTAAACATTTTACCAATAAATTTTTTCTTGGTAAAGTGTGAATCTTTTACCAACGAAATTTTCGCTAGTAAAAATTTTAACTAATATCAATCGACTTGTCGTTGATAAATGTCTATAATTACAATTGGAAAAAATCAATGTTGTAAATTGCCGCATAGGTGTAAGGCACTGTAAAAAAAAAAAAAGTATTTATTTTTTTATTACTGCTATTATTATTTATTTAATAATTATAATTTTTTTAACTTTTAGCCAACTGAAGTGAAAGACCAAAATATTCTTTAACCACTTATTGAACCACAAATTAATTTATAGATGACAACTCTGAAGACTTTGTTGTGAACTTTCGATGTGAGATAAGTAAATTACTTTACCAACGGATAATCCGTTTCTAATTACCAACGAAATATCTGTTTGTGAAAGATCCAAATATTAAACCATTACATGAGGCATGGAATATCCGTTAGTAAAAAGATATCATCATTATCAATGAAAAATTCGTTGTTGAAGGTGAATAACTTTTACCAACAGATAATCCGTTTCTAATTACCAACGGATGCAATCCGTTGATAATTTTCCGTAGGTGAAAAGCTTTTTTTAGTCATGCAGGGAACCCCCCCTCCCCGCCCCGCCCCAACAACAACAAGCCATTCTCAATTTTATTTATTTATTTATTTTTTATTATATATATATATATATATTTATTTATTATTTTTTTGGGGCAATATATAAGTTAGAATATGTAGCCGTTGATGATTGGGTGTAGTTGGGTGTAGGGTAGGTTAAAGTGGCCCCTTGGAATCCATGGTACAGGTTGGAAGGACGTAATGTTGCTAAACGAATAGTGTCATATACATCCACAATATCCGACAATATTCCGTTTTCTCCTTTCTTTATTCATGGCCGGTTCTATATTCTTAGACAAAAATTCTTGATTGTTCCTTATTATTAACCTTGATGAATAGTTATTGCAGCTTATTTGATATCTTGCATTTAATCAGTATAAACAATTAAGGAGATAATCATTTGAAAATACTCTACTGTTTATATAGTGGTGGTAATAGAGTTGTCGCTTTGGTTTTATATAGTTGTAACGGTAAATTTAATCGTTCATATGAGTAGTTCAGGATTACATATTTAGAAAACGTCAATATCCTTCTGTTTTATACTTCTTAAGTTTGTCAAATTATATTTGAGTTATTAATCATTTTGAATTATAAATTTAATTTTTCGCAAATTATTTAAAAATTCAAAAATTAGTTGGAAGTGTTTAAGTCAAACAATCATTTATTCAATATTTAGTCATTAAAACGAGACCACAAATTATTATTATTATTATTATTATTATTATTATTATTATTATTATTATTATTATTATTATTATTATTATTATTATAATACAATGCACAATACTGACTTAGAAAACAATGATTCGATCATCACATTGGGTAGATTGAACCAGTAGATTTTCTCATATTAGAC
>NW_019245831.1:82079-160182 GCF_002742605.1 Olea europaea var. sylvestris
CAAACGGATGCAATCCGTTGATAATTTTCCGTAGGTGAAAAGCTTTTTTTAGTCATGCAGGGAACCCCCCCTCCCCGCCCCGCCCCAACAACAACAAGCCATTCTCAATTTTATTTATTTATTTATTTTTTATTATATATATATATATATATTTATTTATTATTTTTTTGGGGCAATATATAAGTTAGAATATGTAGCCGTTGATGATTGGGTGTAGTTGGGTGTAGGGTAGGTTAAAGTGGCCCCTTGGAATCCATGGTACAGGTTGGAAGGACGTAATGTTGCTAAACGAATAGTGTCATATACATCCACAATATCCGACAATATTCCGTTTTCTCCTTTCTTTATTCATGGCCGGTTCTATATTCTTAGACAAAAATTCTTGATTGTTCCTTATTATTAACCTTGATGAATAGTTATTGCAGCTTATTTGATATCTTGCATTTAATCAGTATAAACAATTAAGGAGATAATCATTTGAAAATACTCTACTGTTTATATAGTGGTGGTAATAGAGTTGTCGCTTTGGTTTTATATAGTTGTAACGGTAAATTTAATCGTTCATATGAGTAGTTCAGGATTACATATTTAGAAAACGTCAATATCCTTCTGTTTTATACTTCTTAAGTTTGTCAAATTATATTTGAGTTATTAATCATTTTGAATTATCAATTTAATTTTTCGCAAATTATTTAAAAATTCAAAAATTAGTTGGAAGTGTTTAAGTCAAACAATCATTTATTCAATATTTAGTCATTAAAACGAGACCACAAATTATTATTATTATTATTATTATTATTATTATTATTATTATTATTATTATTATTATTATTATTATTATTATTATAAAACAATGCACAATACTGACTTAGAAAACAATGATTCGATCATCACATTGGGTAGATTGAACCAGTAGATTTTCTCATATTAGAACTAGTCAACAACTGCTTAAATTAATCGATGAAAACTATGAAAATAGACAAAAATAATTTAAAACTGGAACTCTTCAATTCAAACCAGTCAATTACCATAGTTGTTAAGCAGAGTGCAGTTGCAATTTGGTAAAGTTTCGAATATTAGTTCAAATTATATAATTTGCTGCTTACCACGATCAAGAGCAAGACCTCATTTAATTAAGCAATATATATACATATATTAAACTACAAGTCGAAAAGAAATAACTTATTTTGTATTAATAATGATAAATCAACGATGAGCAACGTAAAACGCTTATTTGTTCCAAGAAAAAATATAGGTGGTAATGTTTAGAAAGTTCTGACGGTACCTTTGATTACTTTGAAATTTAGATAATGAAATATGACATGATGCGATGAAGTTGAGATTTTGATTATGCTCGAATATATTGTTAAAATTAAAATTATTGTATATGAAAGAAACTCACAACAATTATATTATATTGAAGAAATGAATTTATAATCGATAATTACATTTAAGTATTAAGATTTGAGTGAAGAGATGTGTTGAGATCTTATTTTCTATTAGGGTGGCGCAGATAACAAATATTGGGCCCACTGTGTATACATAAGCAAATTTCAACATGCATGAACAAGTTGCTAGTCAACAATACTTCAAATTTGAACATGGAAAAAGCTTTATAACACGAGACAAATATATTTAGACTTTGATAATATATTTTGAGAATAATTGTCGAAAAATAACCAATCGCAAACAACTCAAAGAAAATCAAGTAATCTAAACTCTAGCAAAACAAATGTATAATCAACAAGAGAAAAGAGAAAGAGTAACTTTAAGTGTATTGCGTTGCATTACCCTTCAAATAATACAATGAGAGGGTTCTTGTAGTGTTACCTTTGGTGCATTTAATGTTCTTATAAAAAGCAACCACCTTACAATCTAAACTGACAGGACTTTAACATTTCATTCATTACAAAAGTCCAATCAATCATTCCAAAAGAATCTCATACATAATTTCAGGATCTTCACATGTGGATCGTCACCTACTATGGTTGAACTTCAATTTTGACGTTTGTTGAGCTTCATCACCTCACAAGTAGATGCACTTAAGCTTCGGATGTAGCTTTAGTGTTTCGTCTCTATGATGGGACCGCTTTGATGAGTATGACTTTGGTGCTTCAAAATTATAATCTTTAATAATCCACGTGGTTTCATCACAAGGGACTTCAGGAGGTTGGTTATGTGAAACCTATGTGACGTGGCTTAACAAGATGGTTAAAGAACAACAACAATGCACAACATATCCCACTTCAATCAATTAGAGTCGGACATTAGAGTCGGATCGGATGGAATCGAATCAATGATTACAATAACTATAATTCAAATACATCAATTTACAGTAAAAGTGATGTAAGAAAGCAAAAAGAAATAATACCAAATTAATTTATCTGTCACAAATCTTAACGTGGGACCAAGAAATTGATATATTCGTCAATAGGAGCCCACGGCTGAAGACGGCTGACAAAGCAACTCAATATCAACCAATGGGGACCGAACAGATAACAATTGCCGTTAATTATTTTTTAATGTAATAATAGTCGACCTCATAATTTTTTAATATATTCTAATTGATTCATACTTACATGATCACGAGATTACGTATATCGTAGTAGATAAGCTTCAACATTGTGTTTGTGTATTAAATTATTTTCTGAGTTTTATTCTATTAATTATTTTATATTCTTAAATATAAAGATAAAAATAAATAAATAAATAAAATTCACCCTTCCTGAAATTTTCATCCAAGTGAACAAAAAAAGAGTCTATATTTCTGATTTCAAAATTAATAATTTTAGTGTCGACTTGATTCTTTCAAATTGTTTCTCATTAATGAAAAGAATCCAAACTTGTTTTATAGCAATGTTAAGTAGTCATTGTTAAGAGGACATCCTTAATACAATTTATCTCATATCAGATGATCTAGATTATACATTGTAAGGCTAAAAGGAAAAATTTCAGCAAATGTTTGAAAATTTCAAGTGAATAAATAAGTAAACAATTGAATTATGGATTTGAAAGATACCAAAGAAATCAAGTGCTAGCTCCTGTTTCTTATTGAATTAATTGACGAGGAATAAATAATTTGACTCGTTCATATCCGGATCATGAATTTTTGCAATTTATATCATGCAAGGAGTATCACTTTTACTAATTCGAGAGAAATCACGAATATCATATCAGAATGCCACATAACTTTTAAGGTGGAAGTTATTCTATAGATATGTTATTCATGCTATTCTAAGTGCAAATCATAGCTACTTATGTGACATTTTGATAAGATATCTAGGATTTATATTGATTTGTAATCAAATGCACAAATCACTTTGTTCTATCAAGCTATCTACATGTTGTGTATTATCAAGGATTTCTACATAAGGTGGTGGGATCTTCATGGACAAAAAAATTGTAGTTAATTTAATAATGATCGAGTGACTATTTTTTTTGCTCGAACCAACAAGTCCCTTAGATATAATGAAAAAGGGATTTTGTTCAATCAACAAGGTCAATTTTATGTGTCTATGTAGCCATTGCTTAAAAAGCATCTTCTATTACTCGGTTAGTAACGACTTTATAAGAAAGGGAGATGATAAAATGCACTATTGTCATAACCGAAATGACCGAAAAAGGTATTCTGAGCAATTAAAATAACCAGGTTCATTAATAATTTTGGTATAGTAGATACTATAACACATACAATCATACTCAATTTGATAGAATTGTTTGATCTTAAAGGAGATAAGATGCCTTTCGTGCCTAAATTCACGGCCTACCCCTACTGTAGCTGGTGGTGGTAGTACATCGAGTATAGTTGCTCTTATTGGTGATGTCAATCCTTTGAGAACAAAAATTTAAACAAATATTTAAAAGATAACATTATTTAAGAGCATTTAATTGTAGAGAATTATCAATAATCTCACTGCTTATTTTGCTATTTATTAAAATAAGCCAAAATTGAAAGGGTAATTTTCGATATCTTTGTATAATTAATTATCTAATGAGCAGTTGTTAAGTTGGTGTAACCACTTAGAACCACAATTTTATCGACCGACAACAAGACATGACTAGACAAATTGTTGTACAATCTATTATTACAAATAAACTAAAAGTTTGTCACTTCTAAGAAAGAGAAGAAAATTGCATCCATTAGGTTATTTACAGGTCAATATTTATGTGGCATCAAAACTTATTTCTCATGATATATATGGAAGACATAGTTATGTGAAATAGTGCATGTTTGGCTAAACTTAAGTAGTTCAATTATTAGTAAATAAGCATTTTTTAAAGAAAATTATTAGTGAAAGTTGAAAATAATTAATTACTTCTTTGACAATAATTAATAAAGTAAGAGAATTTTTTTTTTTAAAAGACTTTTAAACAGGGAAAAAAAGGGCTTTCCACATTTTTAAATAAAGCCTCATCCTTGTAGCTAAATTAAGATTTGTATCACGATCTTTTCGTAGGCGTTTGCCCCCGATTCAGTCGGGGGATCGAATTGATTATAGAGGGGGGAAGTGACTTAAAAGTAACTTATTACATCTTTATGTTAATCCAAGTTTCCTCACTTGAATACTTGATTGATGATAAAATTAATTAATTTCAAAACAAGTGAAGATTATTTGGTATGACAACTGTTCATAAAATGAAGGTTCTCTGGTTATAACTTATAATTAAGAAGCTTGATTAAGAAAACACAGATTATTTCAGTGTCCTGACTGTCACTTGCAAGCCATCATAAGCTGCTTATATTGTTCAGTACTAGAAACGGATTAGTTTCTAAACATATATACTAAAATGAATAAAATCTAAGCAAGTTGCATGCAATGATAGTGTAGCCATGTGAACAACTGTGGTTTAAGAACCTTTACACATTTAGAAATATTAATTGATTCAATATAATTGAAATTTAATATTCATATGCACAAAATATAATATTAAATTCAGAAATATTAACTCATTATAATTGAAACCGAATAGGTACATAAAATATAATTATATAGGTTACCTACCATCCAAGTTTTATTATTTGATTAACGGGTACTTTTTACGTTTTGTTTTTTCTAGGTATTGGATTCAAAATTAATGATGATCACTTTGATAATACTTGTTTGAATACACTTGATGCCCGGGCCGAGTAATTAAAGTTACACTTTGACGAAGATATAGATAATTCCAAGATTTTGAGTTCTATGGTAAAAATTTGATAGAGTTGTTCTAACAGGGTCGAAAGTGTCGAAGATTGAACATGCTCGTATGTAACATAGACACTACTATATATTATTATCACGATCTCTGCTTAATGGGATACAAAAGTTATAGTGGAATCTTCATGTATCCAACATGAAGATTATTGACATTTCTCTGAGAATTTCTTATCGATGTTTTAAAATAGTTTATTAAATTGGCATATAAGAACATTATGTTTGGACATATGACGCTCAAGTTGAGTTTCAAGGTGAAGATTTTTGGATGATTGAAATGTATCCTAGTCGACTAAACAAATTTATTAGTTTTTGAGTGCAATGTCTAAGTCTCACTTGGGTGTCAAATAAGTCATAGTTGACAATATATCTCACCTTGGGTGGTAGATAGTAGCCTATAATATGCTTTATTAATTAACAATCATCTAGTCAGGAAGATAGTCTAATCAAACACACAAGTCTCGAATAGTCATAGTCTAATCAGACATATAAGTCTCAAATAGTCATTACCGATCAAATATGTCATGTATTAGATACCTGATTGACGATCAACTAGCTAATTTGGGATGGCCTATCTTTAAAGCACCAATTTGTTAGCGATTAAAATTATGTCACTCTAATTTTCATGACATAAAGTGTGACTTGTCTTCTACGTCTACTTTTTCTCATTTATACATTTCCACAAAAAATCATTTTCATACATCTCAATGTAAAGTTAATGAAAACATACAATAAAACAGCTAATATTGTTTTTTGCAATTTGTCTACACGTTTATTTTGACATCCATTAAAAGTGGCAAAAAGTAATACGCGTGATTCAAGCTAGTTTGTTTTTTACAATATATTTTACACATTAAGAGACATACTTATTGCCCACTTCTTTTAAATGGCCCTTTACCCTTTCCACAATTTTCTCTAGGACTTGGTCTATATAGAATTTCTCTCTCTCTCTCTCTCTCTCTCTCTCTCTCTCTCTCTCTCTCTCTAACTCTCTTATCTCTTTCTTTTTTGCATTCTTTTAGGTCAGCTCTATACTATTTCTTCTTATGATGTTTTCGTTTTAGGAGTCGTGTGATGTTATTTGAAGTTGATAGAAGTTTGTGAATTTCATGAAATGTAGGTGAGAAGGTGGATAAGAGTTGTTAGTCTAACAAATGAATAGTTAAAAATGAAGTTTGATCAATTTTAAAATAATTTTTTTACCAAACAAACACTTGTGGAAACTTTTGGAAAAATAAAACGAGTTCAATAATTTTCACTTATAGTGTAAATCGTGTGACAATATCATTGGGAGAAATAAGTTTAGATCTCACTAGTATTGTTTTAATAGTGCTCATTGACCACTTGAAATAAAAATAAAAATTTAATGTTTTGATGAGATAATTGATTATTGTGTTAGAGCAAACAAAAGTATTCATATCATCACAATTCATTTATGAGAATTGTACATAAAGTTCTAACAAAAAATTTAATAAATAAATATGTCATTCAAAATTTCAGATCATCGTCGAACTTAAAATTATTTTTTGAAAAAGTAAATTTAGATTTATTTTCTAAGCCATTGTTTGAACCCGATTTTGGAGAAGAAAGTGCATTTTTGAATAGTGTACATGGGAAATGTGTAGCTAAGAAAAAATAAAAAATAAAAAAATTATTTACGTATAATATTATTTTATTAAAATAATGTCAAAACACTATTTAAGAATTCCTATTTTTTTTTCCTTTTTTTACCCCAAAAAATAGGGCTCAAATAAGGGTTAAAAAATATAAGTTTTATTAGGGGAAAAAAGTAATTTTCGCAATGTGACCTTTAAATTTTTATCACCTAAAAAGTATAGTGAATGTCAATATTTAATTGATATTAGACATTCAAGGAGACAATTAAGTTCTAGAATACCACATTAATATTTATGGTTTTCCACATATATTACGATTTATTTATAGGGCTAATTTTTACTTGATGAGGTAGTCAAGATTCTCTTGCCTAATTTGCAAGATTTAAAGGAAGAAAGTTGTTGAAAAAAATAATTATTATTTCAATTTCCAAATGAACCGGTGATATAAAAAAATATTAGCCAGCCAGGTACGTATATCATTGTAGTCTCTTTCTTTCATTAAACACCATATAAACGGCGATAATTTCAAGATATAAGTCAATTTCAAAGACACCAAAAATCTCTCTGAGCTTCATAGTAACACAAGTAATGGATACGTTCCATTCTCTCTCTAGAAAAGCAAGTTTTATCTCTCTTCTCCTTTCCCTCCATCTCCTTTGTGCAATTCATTCTGCTGCCTTCAACGTAGAAACTGTTACTTTTAATAAAGGCTTCAGCCATCTTTTTGGTGAAGGAAATACTATTCGTTCTGCAGATGATAAGACCGTTCAACTTCACCTAAATCAGTATACAGGCATGCCCTACTCTCTCTCTCTCTCTCTCTCTCTGTGTATTTTCATGTTTTGGCAAATATGCTTATTTGATTGGACATGCAGAGACAATTTTTGCTTATTTTGGGATAAGTAAGTTCTATCTCTCTAAGCTTTTAGTTTATATGGTGGTCTTCTACAGGCTCAGGATTCAAATCTTCAGACCTTTACAATTATGGTTTCTTCAGTGCAAAAATTAAATTGCCAGCCGAATACACTGCAGGAATCGTCGTAGCGTTTTATGTACGTATTCAACTTCCCCTTTTACCGCGTTTTCTACAAGAATAGTATTTATTTTTGTACGATAATTTTAAATATTTCTTGTGATTTTCATGGTCACGTTATTGATTATTAATAAATTCGGATAAATACTGAAACTATAATCAATACGGTATCAGCGCAAACAAAGATTTTAAGTTCAAGTCTCCGCTAGTTTTTATCTAAAACTTTAGCTGTCATGGAATATTTACAGATGACAAATGGAGATGTATTCCGGAAAACTCACGACGAATTGGATTTCGAGTTCTTGGGAAATATAAGAGGGAAAAGATGGAGATTTCAGACGAATATGTATGGAAATGGGAGCACAAGCAGAGGCAGAGAAGAAAGATATTACCTTTGGTTTGATCCTTCTAAAGAATTTCATCGGTATAGCATACTATGGACCACAAATATTATCTTGTGAGTGTTTTCCTTCTTTACAACTGGCTATGCCTTTTTCAATTGTCAATTGCGGCTTTATTTCAAATTTGACTATTTCAATTGCTTGAGTAACAAAAACTCTTAACGAATTGAATATCGAATGATAAAAGCCATGTAAGAAGAAAAGACACGTTATTGTGGGAATTCATAATGAAAAGGACTCACATGCAAACGTATGACTAGAGGGGTAGAGGTGGGCCCGGGTGGCTTTGGTGGGGTCGGCCTTGTTTGGCGTTGACTGACCGTTTAGATTAGTGGGTTGTGATGCAATTGATGGACATGCATACGTTGATATTAATTACCCATTTGGTTTGGATTAAAATTTGATTTTAATCTAAGTCAACATTAAACAATCAATATTAATCATCTTTTATGTGTTCCACAACTTTTCAATCACACATTTTAAAAACTTTTATTACAATCTACTAAAAAAATCTAATTTTATTCCCATCAAACACCCTTTAAGAATTATTAATTACTTATTTTAAGAAAAAAGTTAACGTAATAACCAAGAAAACTAAAAGAATCACTCAACTTTCTTTTTTTTAATGTATAATTCTAAACGTAATAACTACTCATTGAAGTTCAATAATTAGATATTATCATCTAAAGTTAAAGAGATTAAAGTACATGAAAAGTAATAATTAATATAAGAAATATTTGTCTCTTGTGTAATATTATTGTCCAATTATTCATCACAAACATGAACTATTATTTGGATGATATACCAAACATGAAATATAGAATTGAGTTTATTACAATATTGATGCTTTTGTTCCGTGAATAAGTGATACACAAACCTACACCATAATCCACATGTCCTCAAATATCATAATTTAATTTTAGGGTTTTTAATAATTAATATTTTATAATATTTTTTGCAGATTTTATATTGATGATGTTCCAATCCGAGAGATAGTAAGAAAAGATGAAATGGGTGCAGATTTCCCATCAAAACCTATGGGATTATATGCCACCATATGGGATGCTTCAGATTGGGCTACCTCTGGTGGAAAATACAAAGTCAATTACAAATATGCACCATTTGTGGCACAATTCACAGACTTAGCCCTCCATGGCTGCCCTGCCGATCCGCTACAAGAGGTCGTAAACTCCGATTGCGCTGCCCGAGAAGATGGCCAACTTGCGAGTGATGATTATGCGAGTATAACCCCGAAACAAAGGAATGCAATGAAAAGATTTAGAGGAAAGTACATGTATTACTCGTATTGCTATGACACGATAAGGTACCCCGTGCCACCATCAGAGTGTGTCGTCGATTTGGCGATCAGGCAGCGGTTCAAGGATACGGGACGGCTGAAATTTGACGAGAAACACCATCGGCATTTCAAGAAAAGAGGAGAGGTTATGAATGCGAGGAATAATAGGAACCAGGAGAATGTGTGATTTATTACAATATTGTTGTGGTGTATAGTATACCGTATACTTCCCTTTTTTTTTAATTTTTTATAAGATTGGATGAGGAACTTCTATTCTTGACATATATAGTTTTGAAAATAAAAATGGTGTCATTATTTTATAAAGTACAAACCGAGTTCTTCCTCTAGTTGTGGGTCGAATGAGCTAGATATACTTTTTCTTTTATATTTACAAAAATGTTTGGAAAAATTGAACAAGCGTTGAGTTAGTTGAGATTGGACATCCTAACCGCGTTCCACAATGGCCAAACATGTTCGGTGCCAAAAATTTGGCATAGATTTGTTTACCTAACTAAGATTCAAGAACCATCAACTTCAAAACCCAGCCACAAATGACCTATACACAGTTGATTTCACAAGAGATTTGTTGAAAGAATGTTTTGGTATGATTATAGCTTTGCCTTGTAGTAGGTTTTGTAGTCCAAAACCAGATAAGTGGACCAAATTGGTCAAAATTTGGGGTATGCACCGGCAATTGGCTGGTTCTTCAGTTAGGACTCGAATTCCTCTGCATTAATTAGCAAAATTTTCTGGAAATTACATGTTGGCTTGCTCAAAAATTTAACCATGAGAAGTGAGATTTATTTGGGAAAAAAAAAAAGGTTTAATATGCTCATTAATTTAAAAATGATATTGAATAATTGAACAAATTGCGAAAAAAAATCTCTAAAATAATTATTGAATCCTATTAAACGGACAAACCATTAATGAATAAATAAAGCAAACTTGAGTTAAAATAAGCAAGAAATTTTTCGGATTGCATCACAAGATAATTTAACAATTTCATTCACGATAAGTGGGGTAGAAGATGTCTTGGAGTCCTTTTATCTTACATCAAATCAATGATAATTTATGTAGAATAATCATAACTACTAGTGGCTTCGTAGACACCTCTTTATTAAACTCAACAATGCACAACAATATTTTCGATGATTATAGGGGAATTTTGCCCAATAGCCTAACTTAACAATGTATTTGGTTAAATGGCCTTTGACCAATAATAAAAACAAATAGAAAAATGTAAAATATTTTAGTTGGCAAAATGGCAAAATTCTCCTTTAGTTTTTCTCATTTCATCCTGCCATTTCTCATCTAAATTCACCTTAAAACTCTAATTTTTTTTTTAAATAACGTCTTCTTCTTTCCATTTTCACGTTCTTCAATTTTTGGTCATCAAAATTACAATCATATATTTTCTTTCTTTTCAATCACTATTCTTGCTACCCTAAAATTATGTTATTTATTATATTCTTCATTTATTTTGAGTATCTTTTGAGTGAAAAAGGATGCTCTTAGAAATAGCATCTATATTATATTTTTATTATTAAATAATATTTAGTTGATATTATTTTCATATTTAGTGTGATTTTTGTGTAATATGCAACTATTGGATGTAATAGCACTCCAATTGCTATACAAACTACAAAACACTACTCTAATTGTTATCTGTAAAGTAAAATGATGCTACAGTCGTTATCTGCTCTAGTTTGATTTTTTCAATAAAATAACCTCTAATAATGGATTTGCTAACGTATATAATACAAAAAGATCGACTAGTCACAAAGAACGATTGAAATGACATATGTTATATTATTGAAATGATAAAAGCAAAAGTCATCACACTCATATGTGTCGATTAAATTAATGAACATATCTATCAATTTTTGTACGTATCATGTACATATTACAACATAAATAAGTTTCGCTTTTTATTTTTAGGGAACAAATGGACCATAACTGTTTATACCCGTATTTATGTACGTAACAACACAAGTGTTGTTTTCATGTCAAGTAACGACACTTGTGTCGGTCCGAAAGTTTCACATATATCCAATTTTTTCAACAAAACAACATTCAATAATGAACTCCCTAACGTATGTTACTAACATGAAAATGTTTATACTTTGTTAGGGGTCTAATGTTTGAAATCATTGTGCTGGAATAGAACCAAAATACAGGAAAAAACAATAGAACAACACAAGAGCCGTTACTAAAATGAAACGACCATTCTGTGATCTATCTATAAATATGAGTTGAGAAATATGCTCATTAATTGTCAGTCTAACCTCCCAATGATGACACAACTGCTGTTAAGATTGTAAATTTACTTGTCCATGAAAACGACACTTGTGCCGCTGCTAAGATGAGAACGTCTATAAGAACTTTATAACTATTATTATGCTTGTAAATATACTTGTCTATGAAAATGGCACTTGTGTCGTTGTTGAGATGAAAAGTCTTTGAGAATGGTATTAGCGCCATTACTGGAATTAAAAGTTTTAAGAGAACAGCATAAGTGATGTTACCAAAATATAAACTTGCATTATTACTGTGAGAACAACACAACTTAAGGTGTTCAATTCGAAAGGTCGTAGCTTTGGAACCAAACGAAAATAAAGGAGAAATCAATACAATAGCTTAAGTGCCGTTACTTGTAATAAAACGGCACTTGTGCCATTTTATCTATAATTATGAGTTTAAGCAGCCACAACTGTCCTTGAGTCAAGAAATAATAGATTGAACTCAATTAAGTTGCAAGGTGAACCTCACATTTAAAAAAAATTAAGAGATATGCTCATTACTTTTACTTTGTTGAATATAATAGAATTACTTGTACTTTCAACAACTTTGTATCAAATAATTTAAATAATTTCAATCGTTTTTTGTCACTTGATTTATTTTTCTTGAGTACTTTACAAATCCAATGTTTGAGGATGAAATGTCATTAGAACAACACTTGTGCTATTATTGAAATGAAAAGTTCTAAAAGAACGGAACAAGTGTCGCTTAGAGGATGAATATGTCATTAAGAACGGCACTTCTACCATTTTTGAGATGAAAAGTTCTAAAAGAACGATATAAGTGCCGTTATCGAAATATAATTTCTCCATGAGAACGGCACTTATGCTGTTACTATAAAGAAAAGTACACTTTTGCCGTTCTATCTATAAACACGAGTATAGATAACCCTGAAACTCATTTCAGCTACAAAATGTATATGTTGTTTACAAAAATTGAGAGATGTGCTCATTAATTATATTTTCTACGAATCAATACTTGACTTATGATTTCACCAACTCGATATCGTATAACTTATGTCAATTCAACTATTATTTGTTACGTGATCAACATTTCTAACTTTCTTAAATTAGGAGATCCATGTTTGAGGTCGCTGCGTTAAAAAAGAAGCAAAATATTTGAAAAATTAACAAAATGACACAAGAGCTGTTAAACAACACTTGTATCGTTCTGTCTATAAACACAAGTATACATAACCAAGACCCATCCATGCCCTGAGAATCAATAAGTTGAACTCATTTCAATTGCAATATGAACATTCCGTTTATAAAAGTTGAGAGATGTGTTCATTGATTATATTTTCTAACGAATCAATACAATGACTTGTGATATTACCAACTCAATGTTGTACAATCTATGTCAATTCAACCATTCTTTGTCACGTGATCAACCTTTCTAACTTTCTTAAGTTAGGGGGTCCATATTTGAGGTCGCTGCGTTGAAAAAGAAGCAAAATATTTGAGAAATTAAAAGAACGACACAAGAGCTATTAAACGACACTTGTGTCGTTCTTTCTATAAACACGATTATATGTAGCCACGACTCATCCATGCCCCGAGAATCAATAAGTTGAACTCATTTTAATTGCAATATGAACGTCTCGTTTACAAAAGTTGAAAGATGTGCTCATTGATTATATTTTCTAACGAATCAATACAATGACTTGTGATTTCACCAACTCAATATCGTATGATCTATGTCAATAGTACCATTCTTTGTCACGTGATCAACCTTTCTAACTTTTTAAAGTTAAGTAATCCATGTTTGAGGTAGCTGCGTTGAAAAAAAAGGAAAATATTTGAGAAATCAACAGAACGACACAAGAGCTGTTAAACGACACTTGTGTCGTTCTGTCTATAAACACGATTATACCTAGCCACGACCTATCCATGCCCCAAGAATCAATAAATTGAACTCATTTCAATTGCAATATGAACATTCCATTTATAAAAGTTGAGGGATGTGCTCATTGATTATATTTTCTAACGAATCAATACAATAACTTGTGATTTCACCAACTCAATATCGTATAATCTATGTCAATTCAACCGTTCTTTGTCACGTGATCAACATTTCTAACTTTCTTAAATTAGGTGATCCATGTTGAGGTCGCTGCATTGAAAGATAAGCAAAATATTTGAGAAATCAATAGAACGACATAAGAGATGTTAAACGATATTTGTGCCGTTTTGTCTATAAACATGATTAGACGTAGCCACGACCCATCCATGCCCCGAGAATCAATAAGTAGAACTCAATTCAATTGTAATATGAACATTCCATTTTCAAAAGTTGAGAGATGTGCTCATTGATTATATTTTCTAACGGATCAATACAATGACTTGTGATTTCACCAACTCAATGTCATATAATCTATGCCAATTCAACCGTTTTTTATCACGTGATCAACCTTTCTAATTTTCTTAAGTTAGGGGATCCATATTTGAGGTCGCTGCATTGAAAAAAAAGGAAAATATTTGAGAAATCAGCAGAACGACACAAGAGCTGTTAAACGACACTTGTGTCGTTCTGCCTATAAACACGAGTATACGTAGCCACGACCCATCCATGCTTAAAAAACGAATAAGTTAAACTCATTTAGGTTGTAAGATGAACATTATATTTACAAAAGTTGAAAGATATGCTCATTAATTATATTATAATAAACTAGTAGAATAACTTATATTTTTATCAACTTAATATCATATGATCCAATCATTTAGATCATTCTTTGTCACGTGATTAACGTTTCTATCTTGCGCACGTTAGTGGGTCAAATGCTCGAAGTTTTGAATTAAAAATAAATCAAAATATAGAAGAAATTCAACAGAATGGCACAAGTGCCATTACTAAAAAGAAAACGACCCATGGGTCGTTCTGTTTGTAAACACGATTATAAAACGGCCACATCCTGTTCATGACTCTGAAAACCAATAAGTTGAACTCATTTAAATTGTAAGATGAGCATGATATGTACAAAAGCCGAGAGATATGCTTATTATTTATATTTTAATTACTCAGTGGAATAACTTATGCTTTCACCAATTCGATATCATATTATCTATGTCATTTCAATCGTTCTTTATCATGTGAATAACTTTTTCATTTTATTTATGTTAGATAGCCCAATGCTTGATGTCTTTGTCTTGAAAATAAATAAAAATATTGGAGAATTCAACGGAACGACATAAGTTCCTTTATTGAGAAAAACAAGTCTTGTGTCGTTCTATTTGTAAATACGAATACAAGCAGTCACGCCCCATTCGTGTCTCAATAAATAATAAGTGAAACTTGTTTACATTATAATATGTACATGAAATGCACAAAGGTTAAGTAATATGTTCATTAACTTAATCGACGCATATGAGTAGGATGATTTGTGCTTTCACCATTTCAATAATATAAAAGTTATGTTATTTCAATCGTTCTTTATGATATTGTCAACCTTTCTATGCTACATACATTATGGATTCCATTATTAGAGGTTATTTAATTGAAAATGATTAAATATAGGTAAAAACTTCTGAACGGTACAAGTGTCGTTACTGGATATGAAAACGACACATTTGTTGTTACATGCGTAAACATGACTATTAGTAGTTATGATCCATGCGTGTCCTAAAAAATAATAAGTTGTACTTATTTATGTTGTGATATGCACATGACATGTTACAAAGTTGATAGATATGCTTATTAATTTAATCGACACATATGAATAGGACAACTTATGATTTCACCATCTCGATAATATAAAAACTATGTCATTTCAACATTTCTCTGTGATATGGTCAATTTTCCTGTGTTATTTACGTCAGCAATTTCATTATTAGAGATTGTTTCGTTGAAAAAAATCAAATCACAATAGATAACGATTGTAGTGCCGTTTTACGTAGCGAAAAACGACTGGAATGACGTTTTACATTTTAGATAACAGTTGAAGTGTCATTATCATCCAATAGTTGCAGAAAAAAACACTAAATATAAAAACAACACCAACTTAAATATTATTCAATAATAGATGTACTATATAAGATTTCTAAAATTGTCTTTTTTCTTTCTTCAAATCTAAATGTGATATTTCAATATATATAATAAATGTTCAAAGGATATCCAAATAGGTGAAAAATATAATGAAAAATAGGATTTTAGAGTAACAAGAATGGTTGAAGAGAAGAAATCGGATTACTGTGATTTTGGGACCAAAAATTGAATTGGGGAATTTAATTGGATTGATAAGGATGTTAGGGTCTTTTTCAATAATGAGGGTATCTATGACATTTGACATTATTTATTTATTGTGCTTAATAGTTGAAGGCTGTTTGTTCAAAAAACATTAAAAGGATGTTATATAACAAATAACATTTTTTGACTAGGCTTTTTAACAAATTCCCCCATGATTATTCAACTATTTCTTGAATCGAAAATGTTAACTGATATGAAATTAAAAGCACAATTATTTATTTATTTATTTATATTTTTTTTTTGGTAATAACTGGATAAATAAGTAGTTTCTGTTGAACTCTCCAAATCAAAAACATTTTATTTTTTTATTTATTGTTTTGTGTTTTTTGGGCAATAGATGGATGAATAAGTGGTTTTGTTGAACTCTTTCTTCTTGTTCTGCTTGTTCTTCTTTTATTTTTCTTTTTAATTTTTTTCCATGTTTAACACTCTCAAAATCAAGCCACGCCAATTAGAAAATAATTTCTCTAAAAATAAACAAATATCACAAATTCACTACTCTCATTACACAATACACAAAAGGCAAATATAAAATACACGACTCACTACTTAAGTTTCAATTTGGTCTCCATATTCTAAAACTCATTATTTTTCAAATTCATTATTATTCACATATTTAATGGAATCCATAACTTTTATCAATTTTATAACAACATATTTCACCAACATTTCTCAAAATCTACTGAAATTCAAATTTTAGTCCAAATCAAACAGGGCCTAATTTTCACCTCAATTTCATCCGGTTGTTCAATATCAATTGATTGCAACTAGATTCTCAACTTAAATTTGAGTGCAAATTTCACTAATAACAAAAATAAACTTCCTTTACGAGTTATATTGTTTTAACTTAATGTCTAACACATTTCGCGATGTCTTCGATGTCAACACACCAAATTTCTATGCCGTCAAAATGTCAAACACTAGGCAGGTAAAATCAGATTTGTATCTTGCAACATAGATCTTAAGGTATCATATAACAAAATATCGAAGACCTAAATGACAACAAAATATCGTAAATACTAACTTATCTTTACACTTGCTTTAGTCACTGTCTTTGAGAAAGTCGATTTCTTATCGCGTTGCAAAGTTTAAATATTTAGATCAGCATTGCTTAGGTATAAAAATATTGGAAAGTTTATTCTATACTTGTACATTAAATTCTTATGTTCAATGACTTCTTTTATTTTGTCACACACGTCTTAGACAGAAAAATCTGATGCGTATAATGTATCGTAAAGCTATATGACTATCAATATCTAATAGAACCTATAAAAATCGATGAAAAGTTATAAAAAAGAAAGTCTTTAAAGTTTATAGCTTGATTAATTGAATTTTAATAGAACATAAATTACTGACATTGTTATGAAATAAAGAATATAACACTTAAAAAGTAAAAATATGTGGGCATAAATTAGAGAAAAAAATTGCATAATTTATTTATGATAAAATGCGGCAGTTCAACCAACGTACTTGACAAAATAATAGCAACTAAATGGAAACACTAAGCAGTTATCATTTACCCACTATCAGCTATAACTTAAGCCTAAAGACCAGGTGTATAAGCATTCACCTCTTGTTTGTGATTGCCATAGTCCTCGAGACATACTCTGAAATGAATTCAACTGTCTTCATTCAATTTCAGCGCGTAGAGTTTTGTAGATGTACTCAGCTTGTTGTTCCTTAATATTTTTTCAAGGAGATTCAATTCTCTTTAGAAGAATCTTTGTTAGAATTTGACAGAATATGTTTTGTGAAAGAAGAATACCTTTTCATTAAGTTGAATGGACATATTACAACTCTTTTATAATATAAGGAATCGTGCATAATAGGAATGAAATCTAATCTAGAAATGAAAATCACTATAAAATAAAACAATATAATTAACAAGGAAATAAATCTTCCTAAATATTCATTTATTCAATACTTCCCCTCAAGTTAGAACATGGAGATCCATAATGCCCAACTTGCGAGTAAAATAATCAAAAAGATCCTTCCCGGGAGCCTTGGTGAAAATATCAGCCAATTGGACATTGATAGACACATGTGTAGAAAGAATTAGTCCAAAAAGATATTTCTCACGCACGGAATAACAATCTATTTTAATGTGCTTGGTGTGCTCATGATGCACAGGGTTACTAGTGATGTGGAAAGCAACCTCATTGCTACAAAAAGCAGGATATGCTGCAGGTGTTGAGGTCATGTAAAAGAGATTTAAGCCAGACAAGTTCACATGTGGTTATAGCCATCGCACAGTACTTAGCTTCAGTGGGGGAGTGAGAAACAACTGATTGTTTCTTCGTACATCTAGAGGCAGGGTTGGTGCCAAGTGTGATTAAAAACCAGTAGTGGAGGCGACGAGTGGTAGGACAACTTGGCCAATTAGAATTGTAGTATGTGATAAGTCGAAGATCACACTGTGCAGAATAAAAAAGGCCATGTCTGGAGTGGCCTTTAGGTACTGTAGAACATGGAGAGCAGTTTGATAATGAGGATCTCAAGGACTTTGTATGAATTGGCTCAACACATTGAAGAATAAGGAGATGTCTGGACGAGTGATAGTTAAGTATAGCTAGCCGCCTATCGATCGACAATATATCCTGGGGTCAGATTGTAAGTTACCATCATCAGGGTAAGTTTCAAATTTTGGTCCATGGGAAAAGATGCAGGCTGTGATCCCAAATTACCAAAGTCATTATGAATGTCCAATGTATATTTTCTTCGATTGACAAAAATTCTAGACGGAGATCGAGTGACTACCAGACTAAGGAAATATTTTCATGTTACCTAAATCCTTGATTTTAAAACAGTCATCAAGGGATTTTTTGAGAACAATGATGGCAAAGAGATAATTTTTTGCAACCAAAATATCGTCAACATAAACTAGAATCATAGTAAGAGATGAGCCAATAGTCCGAGTAAAAAGCGAGTGATCAACTGCAACTGAGTAAAACCATCAAATAACCATATAGAGGAAAGCTCCAAGTACCAATTTTGAGATGCTTGCTTAAGAACATAGAGAGACATAAGTAAACGGTAGACACTAGTATTCCCTAGCTGACCATTCCCATGGGAGCATCATATAGATCTCCTTCTCCAAATCACCATGAAGGAAGGCATTATTAATGTCAACTTGATGAAGATGGCAATTGCGGGCTATTGCAATGGCCAAGACACAACAATTAAGAACAAGTTTAGCCATGGTGGAAAGGTGTCACGTAATCAATATCCTTTACATGAGTGTAGCCCTTAGTCACCAACCAAGTCAAAGGACTGGGACAAGGCAGATAAAAAGGCAAAACAGTTAGGGAAAAATTATGATATGAAACAAAATGAGATAAGGGATGAGTTGTACCAGACGATGCGATGAGGTCAGTGGAAGGTCTAATAGAAGAAGACGATGGTATGCTAGGGCAAATGTAGTCAAATAGATGAGTATGACATTGTATCATACGTTGAGGACGAGTGGGAAGAGATGAGGGCTTAGAGGTCAGAGGAGGAGGATGAGAGGATGGTGCTAGTGAATGAGGAGACCAAGAACGGGGAGAGGTAAGACCAGGGATGATGGAGAAGCTTGAGGTTGTAGTTTGAAAGGGTAAACATGTTCGATAAAAGTGACGTCCCTAGATATGATAATTTTTTTGCCCTCTAAGTCATAAACTTAGTATGCACTATAGGAAGACAAATATCTGAAGAAGAATTGGAGTGAGCATAGCATAGGCAGCCGAACACACGTCAAAGGTCATAACAAGGTTGGGTGTGATAAAGATGCTCAAAAGGGAAAATATTTCGAGAGAGGACGAGGAAGTAGGGTTGATGAGATATGTGGCTGTGAGAATGCATTATCCCAACGGTAAGGGAAATGTGTTCTTGAAAATGTAGACACCGAGCTACATTTAAGATATGGTGGTGTTTCAGCTCAATAATACCATTCTGTTGGGGGTGTTTCCACACAAGTGTGCTCATGGAGGGTGCCTTGCTCAGAGAAAAAAATCTTGAGTATTTCAAGCAAGGAATTCTTGACAATTATCAATGTGTACGTGGCATATTTTGGAATAAAATTGAGTTGAACCATAGAGAAAAATGCACGGAGACAAGTGAAAGTTTTGGATCTGAAATGCATTAAGTACAAACATGTGACCCGACCGTGTTCATCCACTATAGTTAGAAAATAATGTACACCGGAAAGAGAGACAATGTGATAACCACCTAAAATGTCACAAAAAAATGCAATCAAAGGCAACAAGCTTTTATTAGGAATTAATTTAAAAGGTAGCTGAGTAAGTTTTCGACGAGTACATATGTCACAATGATCAATATTATAAGGAAAAGAATAAAACGAGGAACATTACATAAAGAGGGGTGACCCGGATATTAATGCCATGTGTTAAAAGAGATAGGGCTAGATGCTTGGAGAGTGGTTGCAAGAGCATGCTTGAAGTAGTATAATCCGTTATGCTCATTACCAATGTTAATAAACATCTTCATAATTAGGTCTTGGAAAGTGCGAAAAGTCGGAAAAAAGGACACGACATAATTAAGAGATTTCATTAATTGCCTGACAGATAATAAATTAATCTTGAGATTAAGAACGGATAAAACATGAGAGAGAGTAAAACTAGAAGATAAGGAAATATCACTTATAGAAGATAAAAAAAGGGGCAAGTAGTCGTTTTTTATTTTCGAGAGGTGAAGATGCAATATGGTGGGTTGCACCACTATTTATCACCCAAGAAGACGGAATTGGGAAAAAATGGGAAAAAAATTGGGAGAAAAATTAGTGTTGAGAGAATCACCTGCGAAGGCCATGACTGGGGCTTTTAATAGCTCCGTCAATTGATTGCATTGCTTGTAGACAGGCCCGGGGCGACATTCATGGTGGAGGAGCTTTGATTGACGATGACTTGGTAAACCATTAGAGAAGAGGAACGAGGCATGCCGCATTTATTCTTTGACGAGGTTTTTCCAAAATTTCAAAGCATTTGTTAGAGTATGGCCCAATTTACCAAACTCTTCACAAAGAGGTGTCCCGATTGTCCAGACACGATGGGGACAAGAGGTGGCTTGTTGCGACAAGAGAGTAAGGAAGGCTGAAATTTCTAACCGAGAGGTGGGCATTTGGACCAATCGCTTTGTCTCTTCCTGATGTAGGATGGCATAATAGCGACAGATTGATGGGAACAGGAGCTATTGGAAGCTGTTATTTAGACCTATGAGAAATTAGTAGATTGGATCAGATTTTTAGGTCTCAGAGAAGGATTTAGATGCATTGCAAGTACATGAAAGTAGTGGGTTGTAGAGAGGCTAATTCATCCCAAAATTCCTTCAACTTTCCATAATATGTAGTGATCGATTGTTGTTCTAGGTGGAGATTTACCAAATCTCATTCCAGATAGAATATTTTAGTACTGTTGCTCTGCTGGAAATGGATTTCTAGTTCAACTTATAAATCATTTGGTTTATCTCAATATAAGAGGCTACTTGTAAGAGATCGATCGATGGAGTGTAGGAGCTAAGATATTATCATGTGATAGTATCCGTCCTAAAGAAGATCGGCAGCAGTGTCATCGATTGGTCATTTGATAGTGCCAATAAAGTAACCCAATTTGTCTTAGCGTTTAGTGCACGAGTTATTGCTCGATGCTAGATATGATAGTTATCGTCATTAAGAGGTGCATCGACGAGAAAATTGATTGCGTTGGTAAGATGATGTTAGTATGGAGAAGCAGTATTGGTGAGGGATTTTCAAGCATCAGGGGTGACTTTAGCTCTAACACCATATTAGAATTTGACAAAATGTGCTTTGTGAATGAAGAATACCTTTTCATTAATTTGAATGGACATATTACAACTTTTTTATACTACAAAGAATTGTGTCTAATAGGAACGAAATTTAATTTAGGAATGAAAATCCCTATGGAATAAAAAATATTATTAACAAGGAAATAAATCTTCCTAAATATACAATTATTCAATAATCTTTGTCAAGAAGATGGAGCAATTGATAAGTGCATTGTATGCATTTATCTAGACCATTAAAAATGAATATTTGAGAGTATTTTTGATGAATTATGGTTAATCTCTCGTGTATATTGTTTGTTAGATAAAACTTGATGATTGAAAATAAATTTGAAACAAATGAACAAAAATCGATAAAAAAGCATGATTTTCAAAGTTAAAGGACTAAATTAAAAATGTTAGAAAGTTGACTCAGACCAAAGAACGATGATTGAAGACTACACGAAAACAATTGAAAGATGAAGGACCAAGATTTCATGAAGAGTGATGAAGCCATGTGACCACAATCCTATGCCCCATGCGAGAGAGCATGAGCTTAATTCTAGCTAGATGGACAATTTTCTTATTCGATCAAAACTCTATTTGGAAATCAATTTTAACTCAATTCTTGACCTAATCTCAACCTCTTTAAGTACAGAATGTGGACAAACATGCAAGAGACCTCTCTCATATAATAAATTCATATACATCTTCTAATTAAGGGAGCCCAATCTACCATAATTCGAAGATAAGAACAAATCTAGCATTTATTTGACAAGAAATATCAAGAGCTTGAAGAATCATAACTTGAAATCGAAGATCTAGAATAAAAAATAGATTCCATATCTCCTTCTTGTAGTTATACATTCCATGTGATGATTTTTCAGTCTTCTTCATATGATTTCATTAAAAACATGTTGGCTATATCTTTCTTGTGTTCGATGAGGATGAAATCTTGTGTTAATTATTTCTAATTCAAATATTTTTTGTTACATTCATGATGAGTGCTCTACACTCATGATATTTATGCCTCTTAATTAATTATTTTGTTATCCTGAAGAGTGCTTTAGAACATTTTAACGTGTGTTTTGATGTTATGAATAGGTTGATGAAATTGGAGGAATTAAGCAAAAGTTGACAAAATTGGAGAAAATGGCCAAAATTGTAAGAGATCCAAAGTTTGGAGACAAAAATGCAAAAAATCAAAAATTTGTCAAACCTCACAATGGAGATAGAGTGCTTGGATGAGGAAAGATGTTAAAGGGATCAAATTAAGTAAAAAAATGATCACAAATCAATTTCCAACCGAAAAGTTATGCTTTGGAGTTTTAGTCTCATATTGAGACCCACTTTTGCCATAGCAAATGATCGAATTGGAGAATGATGTCTGAAGCAAAATCATAGCCCTTTGAGTTAGCTTTCTAACAAGCTTTGACTCATCTCAATCGGACATTGGATTAGAAGGTTACGATAAAAATACCAAAAAATGTGCAGTCTAAATTTTTACCATAACAGGGCGTCGTGGCTCCCACTGTACCGAAAATGACCAAAATTCCTAGAGCTACAGAACCCATCTTGGACGCGAGGTGCCCGCTATGTAAGAAAAAGATTTTTTACGTTTTTGGAATATTTTCTTGGCCCAATTCAACTCTAATTCGTCCAAGAACATCAAGTTACTATAAATACCATTCAAAAGACCTATTTTCTCCAACAATTGAAGAAGGAAAGATTGAAGACAATTCAACCCACAATTCATCAAGGGCAAGAGGCATGAAGAATATCAAGGGAAATTCCAATTAAAAGTTTCAAAAGAGTTTTTCTTTCTTTTTCTCTTTATGTTATTCATCAATATGTTTAGATTTAATTCTTTCATTATGAACTAAATAATTAATTTAGGGTTTGATTGTAATCAAAACTTGAGAATATGGATTGATTAATTTTAGTTATTTCTATTTGATTTTCCATATGTGTTTATTTGTGTTATGATTTTAATGCCTTCAATTAATTGACCACTAATTGAATAAATATATGCTAGTCAATTTCGGCATTCGAGAGAGAAGAATTTAGGAGCGATCATAAGATTAACACGACCTAAAATTTATGGGTTTTGAGAAAAAGTATAAATTCTTTTAAGCATATTCCATCTAAGAATTACGATCCAAATAATTCTTTGACTTTGATTCAGAATAGAGATATTGAGATTTATTTGTAGGAATATTTTTTAGCCGGTACTTGAGAGAGTGGATAGAAGTACAACTGAGTTCTTGATTATAAATCTAGAAAATTGATTAGAGATGACTAAACTTTTGATAATCATATTTGATAGTGAGGTGAAATCACATCCCTAGGCATTCTCATTTGGATTATTCTTATAACTTGCATTTATTTGTTAAATTTGTCACCACATTCATTCTATTAAATTAGTTTAAACCATTGATTCCAAATTTTATTCATCTAGAATTATAGTACTTGTTAGAAATTAAATTACAATCCCAGTGGGTTCGACAGTCTAGCTCTATTACTATATTACGAAATTTGACACCGTGTACTTGCGTTATAAATCACGTTGCGTAAAACGCATGATAATTCACATTCACATTTGAGTTTGATAATAGATTAATACAATTCAATTTAAGATTTATTTCTCATGAGATGATACTTTTACTTACTATATTAATATTCGTAATGATCTTGCTTGTTGTATTTTAACAAAAAGTTTTTAGCACCTTTATTTGAAAATAAAAATTTTAAACTAAATTCATTAATTCGTAATTGAATTTGAAATCATATTGTTGTTTAGGCTATTCATCACAATCCTGATCCCTTTTGTATTTTGCATTCTTTACAGGTTTTATTCAATAGTATATGCAAGATTCTGACAAGCTCGAGCTTCTACTATTAAATCTTGATATCGAATGAATAGTTAGGTAGAATAAAGAGAACAGAGAATAGTAAGGAGACCAGAAATATCTGAAAATCAGAATCAAAATTAGATTCAAAATCAGTTACCACCCGTTCCATCAATATAGCCAATTAGAGTAGCCACCAACGAAGGTAACATGTTTGTTAGGTGTTGTACAATCCATTTTCAAACACTTATACAGTCTAGTATCATATACGTTCCATTCAGCATGCTAATTATCATATTCATTCAAATGTCATAAATCTACTCCACAATCACCAGAACATCAAGTTCCACAAGAAAGCACAAGAAAATCCACATGTTCACATATGAGCTTTCTTACTTCTATGTGAGGTTATTAGTTACAAATGAATGTCAGCAATTGCCCTTTGAATGTATTTAGTCCCTCATACCTTGAAGAATAGTGAAAAAAGTTGATCGTATTCATTATATGTCAGGAGCATCGTATCATGGAATGACCTGGTTCAAATATTTATGCTGAAATTCTTTTCACCATCTTGAATCCATTAGATTATAAACGAAATACATATATTCAAGAAAAAAGGAGCTCTGACTTTTTCTTTTTATTTATCATTTATCGTGAATGATGGAATCATTACAAATAGTATGCCCTTTCATTCTTATTCATTTTTCAATGAAAAAAATGAAAAACCAAAAGGTTGTCTGATTCAAAACTCCAATCATTACTTCATCAATACAATGAATATGAGCAATGCCATCACCTGCTTGAAGAGCTTAAATAACTCACTCAAAATGCGTTTTAAACGATTACGTGGTACAATTAGGTCAATTAAGCCCTCCAAGTGCGCTTTTGGCATCCAGGGGTCACGAACCAACCATAGAACCCTGTTTAATAAATGAAATTCATTAAAGAGTTATCTAGAAGCATGAGAAATGCTCAATGATTAATTTTTGAAAATAAATATTGATATTCCTAAACAAGCTCAATCTTACTATTTCTACCCAGGCTTACTGCCTGAATCCTATAACATGGTCGATGCTTCAATAGGTGAATTAGTAATAAAGATGTTAGTGGACAATGCGTACGTGTTATATCAAAGAAAAACAAAGCATCAAGCAAAGAAACTAACAAGACTTCACAATTTTGATACAGTTTCAACTTTAGTAGCTTAAATGGATATATTAACGAAGAAATTGATCAACTTTGCTCAAACAGTAAATATGGTACACTAGCTTACACCAATTTGTGAAGACTGTAAGAGCAAATCATAGCATTGCAAGCTTCCATTTAATGTCCACTCACGCAATCCAATCTAAAGAGGTTAGTTATGCACATAACTTTTAGAGGCAATAGAATATCCCATACTCCAACACATATAATTTGAGTTGGAGAGATTGTCCAAATTTATTGTGGGCAAACAATTATGGACAAGAAAATCAGAATCAGGGCAACCTACTAGGGTTTCAGCAGTAACAAGAGAGAAGGTCGTCGTTGGAAGACACACTTACTCAATACGTCACTAAAACTGTTGATGCTTTATAAAACCAAAAAGCTTCAATAAAGAATTTCAAAAATCAGGTGGACAGATATCAATTGAATTATCTAATAGAACACACAGTACTTTGTCGAGTAACACAAAAACTAATATGCGGGAACATGTGTTAGCTATCAAAGCTATAGAGAATGACATGGTTGACATGCTACCGATCAAGAAAGGTACTCTATATGAGCTGATTTACTGTTCATTTCCTCAGAAGTTTCAAAACCAGACTAAAGAGATAACATGTTCAAGCTATCACTATGAAGAGTAGAGTTAAGTTGCTAGATATGAGTGTAAAGAGAAAAAAAAATGAGAATAAGCAGATATCTACCATGAGCAAGGAACAAGTGGTTCAGTCTGAAAAAGAAATAAAGGTCAATTAGGAAGAACATTCAGATTGTCTACAAGTTAAGACATTCGTTCATGTCAATACACACATACCTCTAGTTCCATTTTCTCAAAACTTACTGCACCATAAGCTTGAGATGCAGTTTTCTAAAATTTTTGGATGTCCTAAAAAAGCTTCATATCAGCACTTCTTTCATTGATGCAATCTTACATATTCCTAATTATACGAAGTTTTGAAAGAAATGTAGAATAAGAAGAGAGCTTTTTAGAAGATGAAATAGTTGCCTCAATAGAAGAATGTAATACAATTTTACAATATAGGTTTAAACCAACGCTAAAAGATCCAAGGAGTTCCACTTTACTTTGTTCTATAAGAAAATCTTACAAAATTAATGCTTTAATTGATTAAGGAACAGGTAGTAAGCTAATGCCATTGGTTATCTACAGGAAATTAAATTTGAGGGAGTCAAAGGAAACTACTATATCTCTCTGGTGAGTGGATATATCAATTAAGCACGCTCAATGAGTGGTTGAGAATATGCTCATCAAAACTAAGAATTCCACGACCAGCTTAGCAACTAGATGTGTATTGATAGGCTTTGTGAGCGGTGATATTATCTTAGGGTGGAAGACAAATAACAAAATTTCAGTATATATATTCCACCCAAGCAACCAACCTTCCTCGAGGAGTGTAAAAGGATTGATCGTGAAGACACAAATGATTATGACAATCATCGATACAAAAAGGACTTGGTGGACTGATGAGAACTATTACGGATCAGTATGTAATTTTAAAGTTTGGGGGGCTAAAGATGAATCAGGAAGTGTTTGTAAGTAGAGTCGTTGCGGGGCCGAAAGTACCATTTTCAAGCCACCATAAGTAGCCAGAGCAACAAAGTCAAACTAATGACAATAAAGAAGCACTTATTGAGAGGAAATTCAATCTCATTTCCTCTTATTTATTAAGATTTTGAGATAGTAGATAATTTATTTTACTTGTGCATGCTAGTAAATAATTATCTCCCCATATTTACATAATTGAGGTTGTGGTATATGATTTAGAATATTATATGTTGGGCACCAAGAACGATGATTGAAGACTACAAAAAATTATTTGGATATAATTGAAAAATAAAGGACCAATATTTCACGAAGAAGAGACTTCAGTTGAACGAAGGAAAAAAGCTGGGGACCAAATTGCAATATCGCAGAAGAAGTTACTCCATGCGATCGCATGGAGTGCATATCTTGCAGACCAAAGTGATGAAGCCATGTGATCGCAATCCAATACGCAACTATGATGGTGGACTACAAATTCTAGTTTATAAATTGTTTATCGTAGAAACATCTATAATGGCAACGACCATTAGCTTTTCAAAAGTCGATAACAACTTTCAATAAACACAAATTCTAAGCTCAAGAGTTACATTTTATAATTTTTATTATTGTTGGGATAGGTGTTTGTTTTGATAGCTTATTGTTACGATGCATTGTGCATGCATATTCGATTTCATTCCATACTTAGATTCGCTTTATATCACATCAATCAAAAAGACTAGCTCTGTCTATCATCCAGTACAAAAGCCTATTCCAATTCATTCAACTCCAAATAATTATGTCCATCCTCAAAGAATAGTGTTAATGTAAGAGTGAACAATTAGTAACTCAGCTAGGCAATATTGGTACTAAATTAGATCAATGTTTCTATCAGGCGATTTTCCCCCTCATTTTGTCATCCGCTATCTTTGTCACGTTTTTGAGAAAATTCAAAATTGGTTCAAACCATTCTGTTTCGGGCTCTTTTAACCCAACTAAACACATAAAGGTAGGGGGTACTTACAAAATACCCTATATTTTTGGGTTTTGGGTTGTTTTGAAAAAACATTATAAACTTGGATTAAATGGTAATTACTTAAAATTGAATGTAAAATATATGCTCAAAACCTAAACTCACGACAATCCTAATAAATTAGCCTCCAATATGCAAAAATCAAAGGAAAATTGAAAGGAAAAAGAGGAAATCTTCCACAAATACCTAAGCAAAGTTTGTTCATTCTTCAAATCGAGGAAACCATCCACAAAAATATTGAAAAATCTAGTAAAAAAGTCAAGGAGATCTTCCACAAGAACACAAACAAAATTACAGGTATTTTTATGATTTGGATTCCATGATTATAGCTTATTATCTATCTTATTTTTGTTTGAATTAATATTTATAAAGTTTCTTTTTGACGATTTTATTAATTTGATTGGAAACATGTATGAAAATAAAATTGTTGAATTTGAGTGGATTGTGTCAATACATATGAAAAATTAGTTTTGAATCAATTACATTGATGCTTGCAAGGTGTTTGACAAAAAAGATAATGTAAAAAAGTGGCATTCTATCACTTTTTTCAAAAAAAAAAGTCACAGTATTTCTTTTAAGCAATTAGCTAGGTATGCACGTGTGAGTTTTTAGAAATTTGAATGTACATATTCAAGCCCTATTTTCTGGTAATACACATGAGAAAGAAAACTTTAAACCAATTGCATTGATGCTTACAATGTGTTTTCTCAAAGGAGAAGGTGAGAAAGTGGAGTTCTGTCACCTTTCTAAAAAAAAGTCACTGCATCTCTTTTGAGCAATTAACTAAGTATGCATGTGTGAGTTTTTGGAAATTTGAACGTACATATTCAAGCTCTATTTTCTAGTAATACACATTAGAAAGAAAACTTTAAACCAATTACATTGATGCTTGCAATGTGTTTGCTCAAAGGAGAATGTGAGAAAGTGGCATTCTGTCACTTTTCTCAAAAAAAGTCACAGCATCTCTCTTGAGCAATTAGCTAGATATCCATGTGTGAGTTTTTGGAAATTTGAATGTATATATTCAAGCAATATTTTTTGGTAATACACATGAGAAAGAAAATTTTAAACTAATTGCATTGATACTTGCAATATGTTTGCTCATAAGAGAATGTGAGAAAGTGGAATTCTGTCACTTTTCTTAGAAAAAGTGACATTTTGTAACCTTTCTCCAAAACAGTCACCATTTATCATTGGAGCAATTAATCGGATGCACACATTTGCTTTTTTGAAAGTTTGAATATACCAATTCATACCTTGTTTTTTGGTAATACATATGAAAAAGAAAACTTTGAATCGACTACATGAATGCTTGCAAGATGTTTGATCATGAAGAATGACATTCTGTCACCTTTCTCAAAAAAGTGACATTGTGTCACTTTTCAATGAAAAAGTGACATTCGTTACCTTTCTACAAAAACAGTTACCATTTATCATTGGAACAATTAACCGGATGCATACGTGTGCTTTTTTGAAAGTTTAAACATACCAATTCATACCCTATTATCTAAGAATACATATGAAAATGAAAACTTTAAATCAATTACATGGATGCGTGCAATATGTTTGCACATGGAGAGGGTGACATTCTGTCACTTTTCTTAAAAAAAAAGTGACATTGTGTCACTTTTTTATGAAAAGTGACATTCTGTGACATTTCTCCAAAACAGTCACACTTTATCATTGAAGCAATCAACTGGATGTATACGTGTGCTTTTCTGAAAGTTTGAATATGTCAATTCATACCCTGTTTTCTGGTACTACATATGAGAAAAAAACTTTGAATATACTACATGGATGCATGTAAGGTGTTTGCCCATGGAGAGTGTGACATTCTGTCACTTTTTTCTTAAAAAAAAGTGACATTGTCACTTTTCTCCGAAAAGTGGCATTTTGTCATTTTTTTCAAAATAGTCACGTTTTATCATATGAAAAAGAAAACTTCAAATCAAGTACATTGATGCATGCATGGTGTTTGATGAAGGAGAATATGAAAATTTGACATGCTATCACTTTTTTTTAGAAAAAGTTACAGCATCACTTTTGGCTAAATAAGTTATTGCATTCCTGTGCATTTTTGGAATTATTAAGATACATTTTCAAGCCCCGTTTTTTAGTAATAAATATGAAAAAGAAAACTTTGAATCAAGTTCATTGATGCATGCATGGTGTTTGATGAAAGAGAATGTAAAAAATTGACATGCTGTCACTTTTTTCAAAAAAAGTCACAGAATCACTTTTGGTCAAATAACTAGATGCATATTACTCTGTCACTTTAAAAAAAAAAAACTCACACAATCTCTTTGTAATATTTTTGTAGGTATGGATAAAATCAATGTGATGCGAACCCCATAGCAACGTTTATTACGAAACCCACAACGAGATTGACGAACCCAAGAAAGTCAAATTAATCCAAGAGTTAAGGATTAACCCAAAAGAAAGTCGAACAAAAAAACCCAACAAGAACGACGCTTGAAAGATCCCTTCATCACGCAATCCAAGAATTAAATTCGATTGTTTGAACGCCACAAGTGATCACTTGATAAGTTCGAAATTGTTCAATTAAGAACGATGAAGAGAAGACAATACGTCTTTCTTTAATTCAATATCAATAATGTCAAAACGATTTTTTAACAGTTGAATGGAAACTCCTATTTATACTAAACCTAAAAACTAGGTAAAAATCGTGCAAAAGTCGAGCATAAACTCCAAAATATGGAAAAGAATCAAAATCTAACAAAATATGGAAAATTGCCAAAATTGAAAAATTCGCCAAATTTTTGGCTTGTGCGGCCGCA
This sequence comes from Olea europaea var. sylvestris, assembly GCF_002742605.1. NCBI lineage: Eukaryota > Viridiplantae > Streptophyta > Magnoliopsida > Lamiales > Oleaceae > Olea > Olea europaea. The sequence continues at coordinate 113,357 of NW_019245831.1, forward strand.
TGGTGTATTTTCAAGTGGTCACATGGTTCAACAAAAATTCCAATTAAAGTTTCGGTATGCCACTGTGTGGCCGCTGGTGTTTTTGCTGTGCGGTTGCACATGCTTATTTTCAGCCTCCGATTTCGTCGCTTGATAACAAGTTGATCCAAATTGATTCGACATTCGACCTGAACGTGAAAGTTGCTCCATTTTGAGTCCCGAACATGGTTCCATCAATGGTTTCTTGAACGAGCAATCCCATTGCTTGTTTCACTTGCTTTGCCCTTAATCGCGTCATTGGTCCATCATCGACTATCAACAGGTCTCGTCTCGCACTTGCCTTCGTCGGGCTCAACTCCTGGATCATATCATCCCCTCCCTCTTCAAAAGGATTCGTCCTCGAATCTGAACCTGCATCAAACAGAGAGAGATCAGATACATTAAAAGTAGCCGAAACATTGTACTCACTTGGAAGGTCCAACTTGTAAGCATTGTCGTTTATCTTTTCAATCACTTGAAATGGACCATCACCCCTCGGTTGCAACTTGGACTTCCTTTGCTCCGGAAATCGCTCCTTCCTAAGTTGCACCCAAACCCAATCTTCTGGCTCGAATGTCACGCACTTCCTACCTTTGTTCGCCTGCGACGCAACCAACTTACTTTTGTTTTCAATTTGCACTTTTACCTTTTCATGGAGTGACTTAATCAATTCCGCCTTCTTTTTGCCATCTAAACTACCGCGTTCATTCACAGGTAAAGGAATTAAATCCAAAGGAGTTAGTGAATTAAAACCATATACAATTTCAAATGGAGAATATGACGTAGTAGAGTGAACAGCTCGATTGTATGCAAATTCAACAAATGGTAGACACTCCTCCCAACTCTTCAAATTTTTATTGATTACTGTGCGTAACAATTGTGTCATAGTCCTATTCACTACCTCGGTCTGCCCATCGATTTGTGGGTGGCAAGTTGTGGAAAATAGTAACTTAGTGCCTAACTTACCCCACAAAACTCTCCAAAAGTGGCTCAAAAATTTTACATCCCGATCCGACACTATGCTTCTAGGAACCCCATGTAAACGCACAACCTCTTTAAAGAATAAGTCAGCGATGTTCGTGGCATCGTCAGTTTTGTGACATGGTATAAAATGTGCCATTTTGCTGAGCCTATCTACAACCACAAAAATAGAATCCCGACCTCTCTTAGTCCTAGGTAAACCCAAAACAAAGTCCATCGAGATATCAACCCAAGGCTCACTAGGTGTAGGTAAAGGTGTGTACAAACCTTGTGGTAAAACCTTAGATTTAGCCTTTTTACAACCTATGCATCGACTACAAATTCGCTCAACATCACTTTTCATCTTAGCCTAATAAAAATGCTCCTTCAATACATCTAAAGTCTTTTGAACCCCAAAGATTCCCATCAATCCACCACTATGTGCCTCCCTTACTAACAATTCTCGAATAGAACAATTAGGAACATATAACCTATTTTCCCGAAATAAATACCCCTCACGCATAAAGAACCTATCAACCGCCCCCTTAATGCATGACAAATAAATATCCGAAAAATCAACATCTTTTTTCATACAATTCCTTAATAGGTTCAAACCCAAGTAACTTAGAATCAAGAGTAGTTAGCAATACGTACCTTCGAGACAACGCATCCGCCACCACATTTTTCTTACCTTGTTTATACCGAATGACGTATGGAAAGGTCTCAATGAATTCCATCCACCGTGCATGCCTCTTGTTCAATTTACCTTATCCCCGCAAGTGCTTTAGTGACTCATGATCGATGTGTATTACGAGCTCCTTCGGCCATAGATAATGTTGTCAAGTCTCCAAAGTTCGAACAAGTGCATATAGTTCTTTGTCATATGTAGGATAATTTAAAGCAGCTCCACTCAATTTCTCGCTAAAGTATGCAATAGGCCTCCGATCTTGCATTAAAACTGTTCCAATCCCTATTTCTGATGCATCACACTCAATCTCGAATGTTTTATCAAAGTTAGGTAATGCCAAAACAGGTTCTTCACATAATCTACCTTTAATAGTATTAAATGCAAGTTCCTGTTCATCACCCCAATGAAAACCTACACTCTTTTTAACTACTTCCGTGAGTGGTGCAGTGATTGTGCTAAAATCCTTTACAAATCACTTATAAAAACTAGCCAAACCATGAAAACTCCTAACTTCCATTATGCTTTTAGGTGTCGGCCAATCTCCAATAGCTTTTATCTTTTCATCGTCTACTTCTACCCCACTAGCACTAACCACAAATCCAAGAAATATAACTCTATCCATACAAAATGTGCATTTCTTAAGATTAGTATAGAGTTGTTCTTTCTTTAAAATAATTAGCATACATTTTAAATGTTCCAAATGCTCTCCTAGGTCTTTGCTATAGAGTAATATGTCGTCAAAATAAACCACAACAAATTTTTCTATAAAAGCACGTAAAACATGATTCATTAAACGCATAAAAGTGCTAGGTGCATTTGTGAGTCCAAACGACATAACCAACCATTCATATTTAGTTTTAAAAGCCATTTTCCATTTATCACCCCCCCGGCATACGAATTTGATGATACCCGCTTTTTAAATCAATTTTAGAAAATATGCAAGAACCATGTAATTCATCAAGCATGTCATCTAACCTACGTATAGGGTGACGATACTTTACCGTTATGTTGTTGATAGCCCTACAATCCATGCACATTCACCCTGTTCCATCCTTTTTTGGTATAAGCAAAATCGGTACCACACAAGGGCTCATGCTTTCCCTCACGTATCCCTTGCTCATTAACTCCTCCACTTGCCTTTAAAACTCCTTAGTCTCCTCAGGATTACTTCGATAAGCCGGTCGATTTGGAATGACAGCTCCTGGTATGAAGTCAATTTGATGTTCAATGCCTCGAATAGGCGGCAATCCACTTGATGCATCCTCTGGAAATATATCGTCGAATTCCTGCAACAAAGACTTAGCCAAATTAGGGAGGGGTGGGTTAGTTTCCTCAAAATTGAGGAATGATTCCTTATAAACGAACAAGATCATATCTCTTCTCTCAACTACCGCCCTCCTCAAATCACTCTCCTTTGCAAAGAAATTCACTCGTGTTTTCTCTCTTCTCTCGAGGCACTCTCTTTCTTTTCTCTCTTGTGATTGCTCTCTCTTTTTCTCTCTAATGACTATCTCAATATTTTCTCTCTTTTTCTCCAACTCACTATTTGCTTTTATTTTTTCTAACTCTTTTGCTCTCCTCTCTTCCTCACTTCTCAATTTTAATTGATCTTCATAGACTTGCGCCGGTGTTAATGGCACAAGAGTAATGGTCCTTCAATTCTTAATGAAACTATATCGATTTTTGTACCCATCATGCATAGCCTTCCTATCGTATTGTCATGGTCACCCCAATAAAGTATGTCCCGCTTGCATTGGCACCACATCACATACTAACTCATCCTTATAACTCCCAATTGACAAATTAATTAACACTCTTCGATTCACCCTCACCTCGCCACTCTCATTCAACCATTGCAATTTATAAGGTCTCGGGTGTCTCAACAATGTTAAACCCAATTTTTCTACAAGAGATACGCTAGCTACATTAGTGCAACTACTACCATCAATTATAACACTACATACCGTATTGTTGACGTGGCATCAAGTGTGGAAAATGTTCTCCCGTTGCAACTCCAAGTCATCCGCTTTGACGTGAGTAGTGAGAGCTCGCCTTATAACTAATAGATCCCCAACCGGCCCTTCAAATTTTTCTTCTTCACTAACACCCTCCAATGCCGGCATGTCATCAAACTCGCTATCACTATCGCTCACAATCTCTCCATTATCCCGCAACACCATCGCTCGTTTGTTTGGGCATTGAAAAGCAATATGCCCCGTTCCCAAACACCTAAAACATTTGATGTCCCGATTGCGCGACGGTTGTGCCTCCGGTTTTGATATTGGTTTGCTAGCATTTTCATCCTTGCCCTTTTGCCAATCATTTTTACCTCTAGGTGCAGCTCCATTTCTGTTGTTGTCATCCCACTTCGATTTTCATGTTGGATTAGGAGTCGAAGTACCTAACAGTTGCCTAGACGTCCCCTTCCTCTTCAATTGCTTCTTGACCTTCATTGCCACATGTAACATGTCCTCGATCTCCACATAATGTTGCAACTCTACAACGTTTGCAATATCCCGATTTAACCCATTCAAGAACCGTGCCATGGTAGCTTCCCGATTTTCCTCCACATTAGCCCAAATCATAAGAATTTCCATCACCTTGTGATAATCCTTTACGCTTTTCGATCCTTGATACAAACTTTACAATTTTTGATAGATTTCTCTATAATAGTGACTCGAAGCAAACCTCCTTCTCATCAACATCTTCAACTCATCCTAAGTGCTAATTGGCCTTTCCCGACCCCTACGCCGTGATGTTAGTACTTGATCCCACCAAGATATCGCGTAATCCACAAATTCAAGCACCGTCAATTTTATCTTTTTCTCCTCCGAATAATTATAGCACTCGAAAATTATCTCAACCTTTCTTTCCCAATCTAAATCTAAATATGATTCTGGGTCACTTCGCCCCTTAAATTGAGGAATAGTCATTTTAATACTTCCCAAATTTTCATCTACTTCATCGCCCAAGTTATTTCTACCCCGTCTTTCCATCCTATCGCCCCTATGCCTCGCTCGACCCATATCAATGTCATTTTCATCAAAATCATCCTCATCACTACGATACTCATCCCGCCTTCCTCTCCTAGATTCACGCCTACCCGGCCCCCTAGCATTAGACATCTCCACTTGTCCCCGACTAAGATTAGCAATTGTAGTACCCATTTGTGCCATCCATTCCCCTTGCCTATCCACCTTCTCCCTAACATCACCAAGTACCCTTTCAAACCTCGTTATCATGTCTTCCAATGCATTGTGGTCATTACCATTTCGCCTTGAATTAGAACCTTCTCTTTCCAACATCATATCACACATTTTTTTTATGCCTCACAAAGATTTCACTCGAAAAACACTCACTATGGCTTTTCCCTCTATTAAACTCACCACTCGGCCTTTTACCACTCAAAGTCTCCCTCCAAGCACTTCAAAGAACCAAGTGAACTAAATCAATTGTTTTACCGGCAATTCAAACAAACCGAATATTAATCAAAGACCACGAGACTCAAAGGACTTGAATAAGTGGAATAGATGAATGTTTTGACACGAATATGTGAATAGACTCAAAAGAAGAATGAAAGACTCGAACCCAATTAAAAATCCCAAAAATCAAACACAATGTAGGAATTGTTGTTGGTAGAAAAAAACAAAATCAAACAATGATATCAAAATTTTTATATATATATATATTTTTTTATTTTTTGTGAACAATACTTCAAGATGAACAGTACCTCGAATGTACAGTAACCTTTTTTTTTCGTTTTTGTACTTTTTTTTTACTCCTTAATGAAAGAAGGTGAATAAACTATCAACAACTTAACAAAACAATGAAAAGAAAACAAGAATGAAGAAAAACTAAGAAAGAAAAATTAACGACCCAAACAAATAAAGAAAAGATATAACCTTCAATTAATTTGGAGTCAAAGCTCTGATACCAACTGATACGAACCCCGTAGCAACGTTGACTACGAAATTCACAATGAGATTGACGAACCCAAGAAAGCCAAATTAATCCAAGAGTTTAGGATTAACCCAAAAGAAAGTCGAACCAAAAAACCCAACAAGAACGATGCTTGAAAGACCCCTTGATCACACAATCCAAGAATTAAATCCGGTTGTTTGAATGCCACAAGTGATCACTTGATAATTTCGAAATTGTTCAATGAAAAACAATGAAGAGAAGACAATACGCCTCACTTTAATTCAATATCAATAATGTCAAAAAGGTTTTTTAACAATTGAATGAAAACTCCTATTTATACTAAACCTAAAAATTAGGTAAAAATCGTGCAAAAGTCGAGCGTAATCTCCAAAATATGGAAAAGAATCAAAATCTAACAAAATATGGAAAATTGCCAAAATTGGAAAATTCGCCAAATTTTTGGCTTGTGCGGCCGCATGGTGTATTTCCATGCGATCGCATGGTTCAACAAAAATTCCAATTAAAGTTTCGGTATGCCACTGTGCGGCCGCATGGTGTTTTTGCTGTGCGGTCGTACATGCTTATTTTCAGCCTCCGGTTTCGTCGCTTAATAACAAGTTGATCCAAGTTGATTCGACCTTCGACCCGAATATGAAAGTTGCTCCATTTTGAGTCCCGAACATGGTTCCATCAATGGTTTCTTGAACGAGGAATCCCATCGCTTGTTTCACTTGCTTTGCCCTTGATCGCGTCATTGGTCCGCCATCGACTATCAACGGGTCTCGTCTCGCACTTGCCTTCGTCGGGCTCGACTCCTGGATCATATCAAAATGTCTTCATTTGTTATGGAAGCAAGTGGACACAAGATAATGAGTACACAAGTGAAAAATGACTGGAATTGTTGTCCTGATGGATTGTACGTACAACCACCTTAAGTGCATGATATATTCTGTGATGAAAGTAAGTGCATCAACTCAGAGAGTAAAAATACAATATAGAGTGAAGAAAAACCTGCCTTTAATGGAGATTTCAGATAATATTTCACTAACATTTTATTTGGAGCTGAAGAGAAAGGATAAAGATCGTGCAAGCTTTCCATTGTGCGTAAATGTGACAACGGTATAAAAAAGTCAAGAAGCTGAATTTGTTAATAATATACAATGTTTGGAAGCTGTCAATTATGAAAAAAATGATATGTTACAATTGCAGTTTTGTGAAGCTGTAACTGATAATTCTATGACATCAGCTCAAAAATTACCTAGTATGGAAGAAATTGCGATTGATGTATACAATAGTATGTCGAAAGTTGGAAAAACGACGAATGAAGGAGGAAGTGATATCATTTCAATGGTCACTATGGATGGAATTTCAAAAGAAAAAGTGTTCAGGAACAAGACATTGGTTAAGAGAAGTATTTCGTTATATGCGATACATAATAACTTTCAATTCAAGGTAAGTAAGTCGGACAAGAAAGAGTGTGTTGAATTGTATTGATGATAAGTGTAAATGGACTTTTAGAGCTTCAAGACTTGGTGGAACTGATATATTCAAGGTAAGGTATATAAAAAATGATCATATATGCTCAAATAACATCATTTTGGGAGATCATCGTCAAGCAACCAGCTCAATAGTAGGAGAATTCATCATGTAAAAGTATATCTCAACAAAAACAACATACACTCCTGCAGACATTATAAATGACATGATGAATACCTATAGACTATCGATGAGCTATGAGAAAGTTTGGAGATCTAAGAAGAAAGCATTGGAATTAGTGAGAGGAGATCCCACAGAGTCATATGAAAAGCTTCCAGAATACTTGTACATAATAGAACAAACAAATCCTGGATCAGTTACAAAAATTGAGACATATCAAGACAACAAATTCAAGTATCTCTTCATGGCATTAGGAGCATCTATTCAAGGGTGGAAGTATTGTAGACCAGTTATAGTAATATATGCTACATTTTTAAAAGGCAACTATGGTGGAACACTATTCACTGCATGTACGCAAGATGCCAACAACAATATCTTCATATTAGCATTTGGAGTTGGCGATTTAGAAATCAATGATTCATGGGAGTGGTTCTTAAGTATGTTAAAAGAAGCATCTGGTGAGCGAGAAGGTTTGTGTATAATCTCAGATGGACACGCAAGCATAAAAAATGCAATTCACAAAGTGTATGAGAATGCAATGCACGATTTATGTTCCTATCACTTACTAAAGAACTTGAAGTCTTCTTTTGGTGGGAAAAAAGGGGGAAAGAATATTGTAGAACATTTCAATAGGGCTGTAAGAGTATATTCTAAGATTGATTTTGAGTTCCATATGAAACAACTTGATGAAATTAATACAGGGATTCGATCACATTTGGTATGTTCTTATTGTTAACTTCTATAATAATTGATGTCACTTTTTGTTCAAAAAGTGACATTCTGTCAATTCTCGATCAAAGGGTGATAGAACGTCACTGTTTCGTTAATAGTGACATGATATGTCACTTTCTGTTTGAAAATTTTGTATGTGTTGGTACTTTTTATTAAAAGTGAGTTAAAACAAAATGTGACATTCTTTTACTTTTCAACCAAAGAGTGACAGAATGTCACTTTTTTGTTAATTGTGACTTGTTATCACTTTTTATTTAAAAAGTTTGTATGTGTTGATACGTCTTGTTAAAAGTGAGTCTAAAACATGACAGAATGTCACTTTTCTGTTAATATTTTGAATCTTCTTTGTGCAAAAAGATATTGGTTATAAGAAATGGTCGAGGGCTTACATAACAAACAACAGATTTTCTACAATGATTTCAAACATAGTTGAATCGGTAAATTCGGTAACAAAAGCAATGAAAGGTTGTCCAATAGAGCCTTTATTGAAATCGTCAAGATAATTGTTACAAGAATGGTTTGTGAAATATATAAATGATGCACGAGCAACATTCACAATACTTGCCACCAAGCAAGAAAAAAAACAAAGAAAAAATTCTATGGAGTTAAAGAAAATGAAGGTAAAAAGTTATAAACTTGCTGTTTTGTTATTGTACATCAAGATTTCTATCATAACATGATTTGTATCCTCTATTCATATTGAATTTTCACTTTAAATCTTCATTTCATATAAAATAGTGACAAATTTATTGATAGATTATTTTGTTATATTATGCACATAGGTATCAACTTCAAGTTCAATATTGTACAAAGTTAATGATGGTTGTGCCTCATATTTGGTGAACATGGAAGAAAGAACATCCACATACAACCAATTCCAAGTGGACAAGATTTCATGTGCACATGCACTTGCGGTTATTGCAAAGATAAAGGAGGATTCATATTCATATTGTTCGGTATTTTATACAACAAATATGTATTTCAAACATATAGTGCATCAATTTTTCTATTAGAAGATCATAATGAGTGGAATGTACTAGATGAGATAAGAGCAAGAATAATCTTGGCTCCTAACCTAAAACAAAATCTGGACGACCTAAAGAAAAAAGAATATCATCAAAAGGAGAGAAAATTCAAAGTGCAAAATGTGGAAGATGTGGGAATTATGGTCACAATTGTGGATCATGTCAAAATCCACCAAAGATGAAAAAGAAACCACAAAAGAAAATGAAGTTAGAAGATATATGAAACTGGATTATATGATATTTTTTGTTTCATTTGTTTTTCAATTCAAATATTCTAAGAATTGCAAAAATACTTTAAGCAAAATGTTGATTTTAAAATTTATTATGTATGTGAATTTGTTAGAAAAAAGTGACAGTAGAAATTGATGGATTTTATTAAAAAATTCTTTGTTGTATGTATGTGCATGCGACAATGTATTCATAGTCCATTGACATTGGATCCACATTTGGTTAATTGACAAGTGACATAATGTGTCACTTTTCTGTTGAAAAAGGGACACTGTGTCACTTTTCTGTTGAAAAAGGGACACTGTGTCACTTTTTGTTAAAAATTTGACATTATGTTACTTTTTTGACATACAAAAAACTATTGTGTTTAAAACTATAGTCAGGTCACATATTGTTAAAAATGTGACATTATTCCTTGCTCTATTACATTGTGAGTGTGTTTAAAATTTCACAAAAACACATCGTTAAAAATCATACTTATTGACAAATAATGCCCTTTTTTGTTAAAAAAAAAGTGACGCAATCAACAAAAAAGTGACACAGTGTCACTTTTCTGTTGAAAAAGTGACATTATGTCACTTTTTTGACATATAAGAAACTATTGTGTTTAAAGCTATAGTCAGGTAACATATTGTTAAAAAAGTGACATTATTTCTTACTCCATTGACATTGTAAGAGTGTTCAAAATTCCACAAATAGTGCTGCTTTTATTAAAAAAAGTGACACAGTGTCACTTTTTTGTTGAAAATACAAGAAACTATTGTGTTTAAAGCTATAGTCAGGTAACATATTGTTAAAAAGGTGACATTATTTCTTGCTCCATTGAAATTGTAAGAGTTCAAAATTCTACAAAAACACATCATTAAAAAACATACTTATTGACAAATAATGCATTTCGTTAGAAAAAGTGACGCAGTGTCACCTTTTTGTTAAAAATGTGGCATTATGTCACATTTTTGTTAAAAAGGCGAATTATGTTACTTTTTTGTAGGAAAGGCAACATTATGTCACTTTTTTGTAGGAAATGCAACATTACACAAGCTAACCCTGGAGTAGTAGAATTGGTTTACATCAACTAACATACAAACAACTAGTATGTTAAAAAAAAAGGTGACTGGAGTAGTAGAATATGTTTATACCAAGTGACATATAAACAACTAGTATGTTAAAAAAAAAGGTGATATACAAGCTGACATGTTAGAAGCTACATCACCAATCCCTGCTCCATTGATGTTGTAAAAGAATCCATCACTAACAATTGAAGTTGTCTACCACCATTAACATTGCCACTTTTCCCTAAATCAGTCATTATATACAAAACATCAACTACCAGCCAAATCAAATCAGTCATTACAAATCAAGGCATGTCATTACAAAAACAAGACATGTTTCTTTACTTCCTCAAAATCACCTACTTCTCTATCACATCAGGATATAGCTACTCCATCTTCTTTGACACCCATTCATTATCTGTATCATATTCCTTTTCTTGCTTCTTCTTTCCATAAACATATAATTGAGCTGCCAAATTTCTTCTAAGATGTAGAACATTAAAAGGCTTTGGCATCTCATTTAACATTCCATTAATGAAGTACTGGGCATACTTAATTACATAGATTTCACAATCTCCGCTGCATGAAATAATGAAAAGTACTTTAGATAATTACATAGTAGAATGTCAAATGAAAAAAAAAATATCTTCAGAAATAAACTTACCCATTATTTTGTTGTGGAAGTTTTGGAATCATTTTTACAACTAATGGTTTCAAAGCTTCTTCTTCTGAAATGCCCTTTCCCTCAAAGAAGTCAGTATGAAAGAGAAGATGAAGAATAATATCAGAAAATGGTTTAATAGCCTCAAGTACTAATACCTTTCTCACAACCATGTTGTACGAAATATATACATTAAGACACATATGTTGAATGTCGAAATGACACAAAATCCAATGAGCTGAATTGGACATTCTAATTGGTATAAGCACATGGTCAATAAGGCTCCAATTTGTGTTGCATGACATATACAGCCCAATATCATATGATAGAAGAGAGGTCTATTTTTCTAGAGCTAACTTATCTTGACAAAAGTCAACATAAAGACCTCTCATTTGGCTATCAAACGGAAAATTTGTGGTCGTAGCCTTTATGTTTATCCATTTTCCATATCTTAACAAGTTTCTTAAATAATAGAAACACACATCAATATGCTACAAAAAAAAGAGAAAAATGACAAAATCAACAATAGTAATAAAAAATAAACAAAATAATTTTAAAAACACCAACATATAAAATAACGTACTGTATCTTCCAAACATTCATTTGGAGTAAACAACTCATACCACCACTGTTTTGTAGAGATTGCAATGTCACTAAAATAAAAGAATGGATTGATAACGGAATTTTCATCATTGAAATGTTTTTCCTACGTAACAAAATGGAAAAAGTCACATGAAAGTTACTGTACTAGAAAAAATTCACAAATAACATAAATTAGTAACAACTTACATATTTTTCTTTACCAATCCCTTGTTAAACCAAAGCTCAAAGGTATCAACATCATGTGCCATCGGAGGGCCAACACCAACCGGGAATGCAAAAGTACCTTTAACAACACGTTTCTTAGTCCCCGATGTAGAATCAAATTCATTGACCCAGGGAGACTGAAGAAGGACTCTAGGTTTCTTTTGTCTTTTCAGATGCATGTCTGAGATCACATTATCAATATCAATGGTTTCAACATTTTCCTCTTCAATTTCAGTTTCAGCTTCCATTGTAGCCATGACTTCCACAACTTTCTCCCAAACATCATCTTTCAATTCAACCTCCAAAAACAATTCAATTCTGCCTTTATTAGATGGTGATGCAACATCCTGGGACATGAACAATAACGCAAATTCAAATTATATTAACGTAAAACCATACATAAGTTATGACGAAAAAGATGATAGAATGAAAACACAAATACTTCTTGATTTTTTGCTAAACTACGGCAACAATATCATCAACTCTTAACCAATCATCTTCATGAAATTCTATTTCTTCATTCAAATTTATCTCGACCGCCTTATCACTTTTTACCACTACCCTGAGACTTTTTTCCACTGCCTTGTCAATTTTTTCAATTGACTTGTCACTTTTTCTGACAGGCACCTCTACATCTTTTTTCCCACAACTCAATTCAACCTCAATACCTAAAGAAAAACTAGGGAAGTCATTATACACCTGGTCTGTTTCATCAGGTAAACTCTCCACACCATCCTACAAAAAAAGTCACAAAGATAATCAAAAAGTGACAATAAGTTAAAAAAGTAACAAAATTCAGCAAAAAGTTGCAAGTATGAATTCTAAACTCAATAACTCTTGAATACCTTCGTTTGTTCTTCATTACCAGCTAACATCTAGTCTGTTTCATCAGGCAATCTCTACACTATCCTACAAAAAAGTCACAAAGATCATAAAAAAGTAACAAAATTCAGCAAAAAGTCACAAGTATGAATTTTAAACTCAATAACTCTTAAATACCTTCATTTCTTCTTCATTACCAGCTATAACCTGGTTCATTTCATCAGGTAAATTCTCCACACTATCCTACAAAAAAAGTCACAAAGATCATCAAAAAGTGACAATAACTTAAAAAAGTAACAAAATTCAGCAAAAAATCGCAACTATTAATTCTAAACTCAATAACTCTTGAATACCTTCATCTGTCCTTCATTACCAGCTAGCATCTTCTCTACTTTGCATTCCAAAATTTGTAGACGCTCCATCACTTCTTCATTTGTTTTAATCCTTTCTTCAACATCTTTTATTCGGTTCTCAATTGGATTTGATTGCATTCTAAGTTCAAGATCTGAGATTCATTTTAAAATCACATCATTTGGTTGAACAAATTTCAGTTCAACCTCGGATAGCCATCTCAAAACTTTTTCATTTGATTGCTGGACTTGCTGAAAAGAACTTCGAGCATGGTGAACAGAAAATAATAAAAAGAAAAAATACCCACAAACTTTATTAATCTTCCCTTTGTTTTTCTTTTTTGTAGACTTTCTAGCTCAGTTAACAGATTTTGTTTTTCCTTCATCTATTAACTTTTTTCAGGCCAACAACAGGATGCTCAAAATTATCATCATCCTGATCACCACCAAAACATTCAACAAATAAACCAACCACGTACTCCTCTCCCTTCTCAGCCTCAAGAGGCACAATTTGATTCACTTCCAACTGAAAAATACATAATCATATCAATAACAACAAAAGATAAACTAAAGACATAATATAAACAATAAAAGGATAAAAAACTTACTTTAATCAAATCAAAAATTGTTTTCCTTAACCCCACAGATATCACATGTTGATTGCTACTCCAACTCAAAATTCGAGAACGCTGAGATTCATGCTTAATGCAGTAATTTTTCCGAGCAATAGCAGGAATTGTTTCATAAATTCATACTTGAAAAGAAACTAGGAAGTCATTCAATCTATACTCCAAAAACTTCTTTTCCATAAAAATATTCTTCATTTTCTGATTAAATGCACTATTTAGGGATGATAAAGTCATACTAAAAATTTCTATACCCCATGGAAAAGAATTCAAATCCTCAGACTCCACAAGGCAAAAAAATGAGTTATCAACTCCTTTATGATAGGATGTATCAAATAGGAATGATGTAATCAAATAAACTACGTCTATATCCACAACATCTTTATCTACAGTGTCAGCAGGCAAATTTAAAAGCACTTTTTGAACCTCTTTTGTTGTGACACTTTCGTGATCTATGAAATATTGTTCTTTTAAACGACTCTTCATTCTATATCGAGTTAGATCACCATTTCCAGTACACTTAAACCCTGATATCAAACAAAACTCTTTGATTGAAAATCTCACCAATTCATCACAGATATGAAATCACATTTCATTTGAATTTGGCTGCTTAATTTGTTTGAGCAGTAATTGGTGTATCAACTGTGGTTGTAAGATTATTTCCTTCAAATCAATGAAGGCACCAAAGCATGTATTCTTGAATAAAGTCATTTGATATGGACTAAATTTTTCATTCAAGTCTGTTATCACCTCGTGTGGAGATAACAATGTCACTTTTCTCTTAAACCAACAGCATTGAGGAATTAATAAATCACAATCCTACCAAAAAAAAATAGTTAAAATAAAATTCAAGAAGAAGTACATGCATTATGAAAGTCTATAACATACACATTTCAAACATGTTATAATGATTAAAAATATGTTTGTAACCAAAAGAGTACATACACTTAGAAAAGTGACATGAAGTTAAAAAAAATGACACAGATTCAAAAAGTGACAAAAACTAAAAAAAAAAAGTGACATATAGTGCATTGTCAATGGACAAAAAAGAATTTAATGCACTCAGATGATTGAAAACATGTTTGTAATTAAAAAAGTGCATACACTTAGAAAAGTGATATAAAATAAAAAAAGTGACAAAAAAAAAGAAGTGACATAAGCTGGACAAAAAAGAATTTAATGCACTCAGATGATTGAAAATATGTTTTTAACTAAAATAGTGTATACATTTGGAAAAGTGACATAAAATAAAAAAAGTGACAAAAACTAAAAAAAATGTGACATATAGTGCACTACCAATGGACTATAAGTTGGACAAAAAAGAATTTAATGCACTCAGATGTTTGAAAATATGTTTGTAATTGAAAGAGCGCATACACTTGGAAAAATGACATAAAATAAAATAAGTGACATAGAGTTAAAAAAGTGACATAGAGTCAAAAAAGTGACATAAAACAGTGACAAATATGCAGTGCCAATGGACTATAAGCTGGACTCTCTCCCTAAAAACATGGATTAGATGACAGACAAAGACCAAATAAGTTATGATTATTTTCTTTTAATTTTCATTCCAGGTTCTACACCAGAAATATAGTGCTAATATATAACCATGTAACATGTTAACAATAACCAAAAACATGTTTATAGTTTACATCAACTAATAGAGTGCATATACTAAAAAAATGACAATAAATAAAAAAAAGTGACACAAATTATAAAAAATGTGACACAGAATACAAAAAGTGACACTAATTATAAAAAAGGTGACAAAAAACCAAAAAAAGTGACAAAACCACCACAAAGATGCTTTCTCATAAAAAATATAGCAATGAGACTCCAGAGTAAGTACACAAATATCACACACACACACACACACACACACACACACACACACACACACACATATATATATATATATATATATATATTATGCATTACTATTGCTGAAGAAGGTAGACGTATGTAATGAGATTAGACAATGACAAAAATATTATGATAGATATTTAAACAAAAATGAACATAATTGTAGCCAAAGGCAGCAAGTCGCAGTGTTGCACTTGTTTAAAATTGATAATATAGTTAAACCAACAATTGCAACACTTGTATTGAGGGGAGATTGTATTATAGCAATGGCAACTTTAGGAATTTATGAACAAATTAACCAAATATACTCTCTTTATGAAACATATGTTCAGAACTAGCCTTTGTATTTTTTCACAGCAATACAAACATATGACAAACTCTATAGGGTCATTAAATCAAACTATATACACCCGTATTTCCATCCAAACTTTATTTATACATTCAAAAGTCGTCAATAAACATATAACTACATGTATAACTCTAGTAACATATCCTCTATTGAATATAAGGAAAAACCATTAGGAGCTAACATGTCTTACTATGAACAAGTAGCTAAGCAATCTTGAGCAATCAACGATCCTTTGAATATAGTGCTAAACTAGTGATACAAACTATAAAAAAAGGTGACATAAAGTCCAAAAAGTGACATAGAGTCCAAATAGTGACACAAACTATAAAAAATGTGACATAAAACCAAAAAAAAAAAAAAAAGTGACAAAACCACGACAAAGATACTTCATCATCAAAACACAGCAACGAGACTCCACAGTAAATACATGAATGTCATTATGATGAGAAAGTTATATCAATATAATAACATTTATTGGAATTCCCAGAACTTAAGAACAAAGGTTGTACTTTGTGGTCATCATACAATCACATGACCCACTATATCATTAGACAACTGTATCATACACACTCCACAATGTCCACCACAGCTTCCAGACCCACCAATCTTATGTTGTCTCCCATAATCTCCCCATGTCACTCTAATCTCAACAATTCAATAATCCCAAAATCCTATATGAAATATTCAATACCCATTTTCTCTTAGAAACAAAATCAAGGACCACAAAATAATGTTTCTAAATTCTATGAAACTTTGGTTCGTGTAGTGTTTTGGAATGTTGTATACATATTTCATTTTATACAAAACAAAAGGCATGGAACAAAACTAAAAAAGTCACATATGAAACATCAAAACCAGTAAAATATCAAAATCGGAAAGGAACAAAGAATAAAATGTACACATAAGATCGGAAGCTGAAAAAAATAATGCGACCTTGGGTTTATAAGATTTCTTCTTCTTTGAAGATGGTTCTTCATCAATATCTCTTTTCCTTTTCAGCCTACTTTCTCCAGCCATTATAGAAATAAGAGTTGAATTTTCGTATCAAAGTCGGCGTCGGAGTGAATAAGTCGAAATTGGACTCAGATTACTGGATTTTGATCGGAACGAGTTAGGGTTTCGACTATTTGGGATTTTTAGGGTTGGTATTTAAGATCTTCACAAAATGAGAATCAGAATGACTGAAATTGAACGTGCATTGAGGAATATAGAAATGAAATCGACAAAAATTCGTAAAAAACAAAGATCTGGAGTCACTTTTCTATGAAATGGGAGGAGAGTAAGAGATGAAATCGATGAAGCGTTTCTAGGAATGAGAGGAGTGGTTTTTGTCAAGTTTGTTTAAGGGTAGAGGTTTAGTTCATAATTAGACAGAAAATATTACTGTATTAAAAATGTTTAATTAGTTTAAAATGTATAAATCAAAATCCTTTTTTATAGGGTACGCAGCCTAATTTCCTCTAAAGGTAGTGGGCCTTAGGCCCAAATTTCTGGACGAAACAGCCCAAAAGAAAAACAAGCCGAAAAACAAAAACAATTTCATTTTTGTCAGAAAAATAGAAAAATAATAAAAATCTATTTCCTAAGAGCACTACACCGGACAACACAGACACTAGAATTAACTCCTTCAATCACCTGAACGATCACCGGAGCACCGACGGAAAATGACGGAATTTCTCGACTTAGAATTCCAGGACTCCGTCCGAATGCCATGGAATGTTCTCCCGGGTACAAAATCCGACGCGGCGAACTGCGTAATTCCGATCTCCGCCATCTACACTCCCTTAAAACCTCTCCCCTCCACCTCCCCGCTCCTTCCCTACTCCCCGCTTCGCTGCCGCAACTGCCGATCCGTAATAAACCCTTTCGCGATTGTCGATTTCTCCTCCGTTAATAAGATCTGGATCTGTAGCTTCTGCCTCCAGCGTAACTACTTCCCCCCGCATTACCAGTCGATACTCGACCAGAATTTGCCTGGGGAGCTCTACCCGCAGAACACCACGATTGAGTATGAGACGACGGCTACGAATGAGAAGTCGCAACTTGGGAGTAGTAACGTTTTCTTGTTTGTGGTGGATACTTGTGTTATTGAGGAGGAACTCGGTTTCTTAAAATCTGCTCTGTTACAGGTGCAGCTGAATTTTTAATTTTCTATCAACGGACTTTAAGGAGTAATATAGTTCATTAATTGATGTTACAAAATTTTCAAGAATTTCAATATTTCTACGTGTTAATTTATGGTATTTTACATATTTATTAATGATAATTATGCATGATGGATAGATTACAATATTCTTGAAATGGAATTAATATCCCAAAGGCCTTGAGGATGTTTTGGTGTTTCAAGAGCTTGAAATGATATTTTAGTAATTTTTTTTTAAATAACATCTTGTAAAAGATTAGTTGCTAGAGATAAAAGTAAGTTATTTATGTTCATATGTTCCACATATGCTCGATTGTTCTTAAAAGTCTTGACAGTAAGAATTTTGTTATATTGGCGAGGATAACTCTGGATGATTGTTTACTTCACTGAAATGTTATTGCGAGGAGATAAACCTTTAGGTGTTTGGATTTGATGAAGATATATAACTTAATACATAATCAAATTTCTTATCTCGAACTCTTCCAAATTTTTAGACAAGGCAATGCTACTACATTATGTTAGAGTAGGTAAACGGCCTTGAGTGCAAAATTCATTGCTAGCTATATATGAAAATCTACGTGACATTTCTGATAGAAAAATGGAATTTGGTTTCTCGGGGCACATCAAAGATATATAGATGAATAAATTGATTTGTCTCTCAATTAAATCCTTAACTTCTAGATGCAAGCATGTACTTTGAAGAACTTTTTCGATTATTTTAATGTGGACAGTGCATTCTTTCCTAAGAGAAGACGAAGACAAAAAAGAAGCTTGGTTTTTTAAATTTTACAGGCCCAGCTCATAATTTTACAAAATATTGGCATAACATTTGATTATATGCTTCTACAATTCTTTGTTCTATTTTGATATTATGCTAATATAAGGGGCTTGGGTTTTTTTTTTTTTTTTTTGAATGCCCATTTCATATCTCTACATATTATTGGGGGGATAACATTCGACAGCATGATACTTTCTGTTCAACTTCCGTGTATGCCTGTTTAAAGGATGATGATTTTATCCTCATATGCAGGTGTTGGGAATGGTACCTGAGAACTGTTTGATTGGGTTGATTACTTTTGGGACATATATACAAGTTCATGAGCTGGGGTTTGCACAGATTCCCAAAGTGCATGTATTCAGGGGGTCAAAGGAGGTGACTAAAGATCAGGTGTTAGACCAGATGGGCTTCTTTGCTAAAAGGCCAAGGCCAAGTACAGGTGTTATCGCTGGAGTAAGAGATGGGCTTTCACAGGAAAGTATTGCAAAATTCCTTTTGCCTGCATCCGATTGCGAGTTTGTTCTCAATTCAGTAGGTTCTTAAGCATGCATTTCCTGCCCATTTATGTTTATTGGAAAAATGAGTTTTGTGAAGAAATGAAGTGTGGTGTATGANAAATCATGTGCTCTAGTACTTCCAGAAAACATATTTTCAGTAAGTAGACCGTGTAGACCGTATGCGTTGTAGTATTTAGCCCCTGTTTGACAACTATTATTTTGGGAAAACAATGTTTTGAATAGTGATTTTAAGAGAGTGTGTGGTTAAAAAGTACGGAAAAGTTTTGGGTTTAGTTGCAAATTTTTTTATTGTGTGAATGTGATTTAAAATGAGTAGGTAGAAAAAGAGTTTTTAAATAATGGTTGTCGAACTGGGGCTTAATGTTAGTTTGCATAGCATCAAGAAGTTTAGGAGCGGGGATAAAATTTATTGTAGATAAAGAACCCAGCTTGTTCATAGTGACTTTTTCTTATCCCATCTAATATTGAAAAATCCTCTTTCCCATTGAATTTCACCATAATACTCTACAAAGTTGTCTTTTACTCTTCATTCTCCTGGGCACTAGATTTGTTTCTTTTTTGCTTTATTTCATTATTTATATTTGTAATTATATTTGCAGATTGTGTCCAAAATTCTGTCTGAACCTATGCGTTCTCACAAGGATCTGGACAAAGATTCTGCACCTCATTATCACAAAGCTGTAAAGTTCTATGGAGAACTTTCAAAGCAGCTTGTTCATCAGGGACATGTGCTAGATGTTTTTGCTTGTGCACTTGACCAGGTATTGATGTCCTTTGTTATGAAAAAGAGATGTTTTGATTTGAGTTCAAGGTTCTATGCCCTTTTTGTTATGTTATAAATTGAACCTCTTTGGAACTTTGAAATTATATGCTTGCTTGATTGGTCTTGAGGTTTTAGTTATCGTATTTTTCATCTCGCAGCAATTCTATACTACTGGTTCTGCTTATCTAATTTTCTTTATTGACTGGTATCTTACACTAGATTTTGATTCC
This sequence comes from Olea europaea var. sylvestris, assembly GCF_002742605.1. NCBI lineage: Eukaryota > Viridiplantae > Streptophyta > Magnoliopsida > Lamiales > Oleaceae > Olea > Olea europaea. The sequence continues at coordinate 133,547 of NW_019245831.1, forward strand.
CCGGAAAATTGAGTTAAAATGGAGGAGAAAGGGAGAAACAAAAGAATTTATACACTATAGTTGGCTTGTGTAAATGCTTAGAAAGGCTGCCCCTGGATTTTCTTTACAAAGCTGTAGACAATGAAGAACATAATTTGTGCAACTAGGAAAGGGAAAAATGCAGTAACTGTCCCCATTCTTTGGGGTGATTGCTAATTGGTTCCTCATTTTAATTTAATTGACTTACAGTTCCCTCGCTTCGGTTTTCAACGCAAAGAGCGAAAGAGTTTCTTTCAAGAGGTTCCATGTAAAACAAGTGTTGATTCCAGTGAAAAAACATTTTTGCCCTTCCAACCAAATGCTTACTTTCAATCAATTACAAGATAAATAGAAAAAGAAAAGATCAATGTTCTTCTTGCTCCATTTGACCCCCAACACCAGTACCCACTTGATTGCTTACTCTCCCACTGTCTAGTCTAGCCGCCGCCTCCCACATGCAGTCCTGTCGTCCTCCATTTCTCATTCCATAATCCAATTTATTCTGCACCCCAACATTGTCCTCAGATATCGTTATCCAAACCATGCCTCATGTTGGATGCTATGATGCTCGGACTCGGGTACGTATCCAAGTGTCGGATATTTTATTTTCTAAAATGTAAGATACGGGGACATGGTTAAAAAGGAACACGGGTATGTGTGTGTCTTTCAAGCTTCAATTTTTTTTACTAATCCAAGATGTCATTTTGAATAGACAAAAATCAATTGTTCACGAAGAAAGAAATGAGTATTGAATAAGAGGTTAAGATGAATAAAACAGAATTTCGGGGTTTAGTTTTCAATTATAGGAAGTTAATTATTAAATGTTATATAAAATAGAAAACGAGGGACTTGATTGCAATTTGGACTTTGTGGAGCACTGAATAGCATTATATGAAACTTATTTCTATTTTATACACGCAAAATCCTAAGCTACTAATACAGAGAAGGAAAGAAGGAATAAGGGAAGAAAAGGGAAAGAAAAAAGAAAGAACAAGAAGAGACAACCTAGCGCCGTCGCATTTCTCCACTCTCTCAGAAGCAGTGCTGGGTTTATAGAGTAGAAACGGGAAAGAAAAGGAAAAGGAAAAGAAAAAAGAAGCAAAAAAGGGCAAATGTTCGATTGAAATTTGGAGGACCCGACATATATTCTATACCCATACTCATGTCGTGTCGTGTCCGACACTGGTATTTCAACTATTTCGAAGAGTCTGGACATCAAAGGTTGGATGTAGAGATTCATGAAAAAATACAGCAAAATGGAGGATCAACTTTGCAGTGAATAATGCTGTGATTAATTGGTATGCATGGAAACACAGAACTTGTCATGAACCAAAAACAAAAAGTTAACATCACAATTCTGAAATTATAAAAATTGATGTGAAGTACGTAAAAATGATATGTTTTTTCATAAAGTAACAGCCATCAGAAATAACATGAAATGCAACCAGTTAATTTAATTCTGCAATTTTTGAAGAGCTAATACATAATTGTAATCACCTCAAAGTTAGATCAGCCAACTTTTTATCTCTACAATAATGTCATTATTAGGTCAATCAAGTAGATTAACTAACAAGTATATTCTAATGAATTAAGACATTATTCTGCACTTGTTAAATGTTTGTAGGTACAACTGACAAGAGCTCAAATTTGACAGTTTTCTACCCTTATGAAAGATGTGAGAATCGACAGAGAGAATGCTGTAGGTTCTGTTGGGTGGGGAGGGGGGAAGGATTGGGTGGGGCCTATAATTCTCATACTCAAGTACGTATAGGATATCAACAAGTTAAGTCGAGTCGAGCCAGCTCGTAAGCTGAAACTCGAGGCTCGGGCTCAATTCGAGTAAGATGGTGCAAGTTTTTTCCGGGTTCGAATCAAGCCGAGCTTTTGCTTGTCCAAAAAATCTAGGCTCGACCCAAGCTTTCGGTTGGGGTCTTACAGAGCCGAGCCAAGTCGGCTCTCTCTCTCTCTCTTTTTTATTTAAATTCATGACAATTCTAACACTTTTTTAAAAAAAAAATTAAAATTTGTGCCATATATATGAATTATAAATTAAATAAAAATTACAACCCTCCTTTTTTCGGGGTTGAGACCGCCTATAATCAACATAGGCGGAGTTAAGATTAAATACGAATAAAATATTTCGTGTACAATTTTTCTTAAAACAAATAATACATTTATATTCTATAGCAATTATTATAAAAGATATTGAATATGAGAGTAAAAGAAACTGAATATTAGAGCAAAGAAATTGAATATTGAAGTTGAAATTAAGCCCATGTTTGAATCTCATTAAATTACATTCTTTTTTCTCTTATTTTTAACCACACAATCTTCCATAAAATAATATTATATGTAAACCGAAAATTTTTCTTTCTTTTTCAGTCACCCTTTTTTCAAAAAAAAAAAAAACATTATTCTACCCATTTTCATTTCCAAAAAATGTGGGCCAAACGAGGGTTAAAATACTGTAAGTTAAAACTTACAACTAATTGAAGAAAGTTATTACGAAACTAAAAAATTTAACTCATATGTAGAGCAAAAAATATAATCGTTTTAATTAAGTTTGAAGTTCAAATTTGAAATTCTAAGGCTTGACTTACAGGCTGCCCCGTGTGGCTCGACGGCTCAGGCTCTAGCAGACGCCTCAAAATGGGGCTAGGCTCGAGCTTGAGCTCGGCCCCTCAGAGCCACGAGCTAGGCTGGCTCGGGCTTTTCCTTGGCCGAGCCATGGGTAGGCCAAGCCGACGAGCCATATTTACATCTTTAGGTATGTATCTAAGTGTCGGATATTTTATTTTTTAAAATATAAGATATAGGGATATGACTAAAAAGAGTCTAAATTTCTGAAACGGGTAGTGGGTACATCTTTCAAATTTCAATTTTTTACTAATCCAAAATGTCATTTTGAATAGAACAAAATCAATTGCTCAAAAAGAAAGAAATTGGTATTAAATAAGGGGTTAAGACAAATAAAGTAAAATTTTAGGGTTTAGTTTTCAATTATGGGAAGTTAATTACTAAATGTTTTATCAAAAAGAAAATGAGGAATTTTTAGTAGAGCACTAAGTAGTACTATATGGAACTAGGGATGTAAATTTGCTGGCTCGGGCAACCCATGACTCGGCCTAGGAAAAGCCCGGGTCGGCCTAGCTCATGGAGCGGAGGGACTGAGCTCAACACGGGCTGGCACGTGAGCCGAGCTTTAGGGAAAAATCATGATACCTTATCATGCAACTATTTAAGGCAGCAGAATGGCACCTACATGCCCGTTAAGGTAGCTATTGTAGTTGTTTTATGTCAATCTTTAAATTTGAAATTAGCATAATGGCACCTATGTGCCTGATGAGGTAGCTATTGTAGATGTTTTATGTCAATCTTTAAATTTGAAATTCTAATTTGAATTTTGAATTTCAGACTTAGTTAAAAGATCATATTTTTTTTCCTATGCATATGAGTTAAAATTTTGAGTTTCGTAACAATTTTAATTAGTTTTAAGTTTTAACTTTTAGTATTTTAATTTCAACTTCAATCTCCAGTTTCTTTGCTTTAATATTCAGTTTCTTTTATTATAATATTCAGTATCTTTTGTTATGATAACCACAGAATATAGATGGATTATTATTTTATTTTTTTTAAGAAAAATTGTATACAAAATATTTTATTCGTATACAATTTTAACATACATTGATTGTAGTCGGTTCTAAACTCAGAAAAAAGAGGAGGGTTGTAATTTTTATTTAATTTATAATTTGTATGAATTGCACAAATTTTAACCTTTTTAAAAAAATGTTAGAATTGGCACGAATTAAAAAAATCGAGCGGCTCGGTTCGGTAAGGCTCGAGCCAAAAGCTTGGGTTGAGCCTAGATTTTTTTGGGCGAGCAAAAGCTTGGCTTGAGTCGAGTTTGGAAAAAGCTTGCACCATTTTACTCGAGCTGAGCCAGAGCCTCGAGTTTCAACTTGGCTTGTTGATATCTCTATATGGAATCCATTTTCATTTTATGCAAACAAAACCCTAAACCACATTACAGAGAGGGAAAGAAGGAAAACAAGAAGGGAAAGAGAGAAGAAGAAGAGGAAATCTAGTGTCGTCGCCTTTCTCCACCCTCTTAGAGGCGATACTAGGTTTATAGACAGCAAAAATGAGAAAGAAAAGGAAAAGGGAAAAAAATGAAGAAAGAAGAAAAAGCAAAAAGGTGAAGTGTGTTTGATTGAAATTTGGAGGATCCGATATATACCTTATACTTATACCCATATTGTGTCGTTTTCGACAAGGGTACTCCAACTATATCGAAGAGTCCGAGCATCAGAGGGTAGAGGGTGGGACTGTGTAGTGAGTGCTGGAGAATTGGGGTTGTGCTTGGACATTGAGAAAGTGGGGGTGTTACTAAAGTTAGGGGGTTGGAGAACAGAGCTGGATGGTGGGAGGAGGGCGTTCATTTTTCTTTAGATTTACTTTTGTTTACTTGAAAGTGACACTAATATTGTCTTTCCACTGAATTAAGCCGGTTTCGGATGTAAACCTTCTGAAAGGATGGATTTGCCGTGAAAGTTGAACGTCAGGGATCCAGCTTCCAAAAAATTGAAACAGGGACCCAAGTCCAGTCACCCCAAAGAATAGGAATCATGTCTGCAACTTTCCCTCCAGCAAACGAGTTGGGATGGAACCTGCAATTGCTGCAACAGCTGAGGACATTTGACAGTGTAGCTCTTATCTAATAGTGCCATATGAACCTTTTGAGTATAGATTTGTTTTCCTGAAATTTTTGGGTCGTGGACATCAAAGGAGCTAACTAGTTTTTGTTAGCCTTTCTATCTTACCTTCAATGGTCTGGATAATAGGCTACCACATTAACCTTTTTTACATTGCTATAACAGTAAGCTCATTAGAATTGAAAGAAGAATAACTGCTTTAGTTCTTGATCGGAAAAATTGAGCGGCTTTCCGTGACATCTTTATCTTTAGCCATTCTCTCAAAGTTCATTTTTAATGAAGAAGGATTTCACATGGTTAAATTTTCAAAGGATATATAAAGTCATGCTGGTGTATGAACAAGTCCAATGAATTCGGAAGTTGGATGATAAGGACAAAACTAGAAGTGGGTACAGAGAAGATTTTAAGTGGGTACCTACCAAGTAGGGGTGGGCGTGGGTCGGGTTGGGTCAGGTCCAATATGATCGGTTTGATTAATATTCAACCCAAACCAACCTATGAAAAGATTGAAACCCATCCCAACCAAATGTCGGTCGGATTGGATTGGGTTGGTGGGTTTGGGACAACCTATCAACAAATATTAAAGTCGCCAAAATATTAAATTTAAAGCAACATTAATATAGTCTTCCAACAGCAATAAATTTCAAATATAAAATAGTACAGTTAATCAAATATCCATCAAAATAATTATCCAATAACAATTACATATCTAACTGCAAAGTTACAGTATTGAGCCAAAAAACTATTGGCATTTGGCACAAACAAAAATTTGCTGGCAGAAATTGTTGGAGGGTGCAAAAGAAGAACTAAATTAGATTCGAAATATGACTCATCAAGAGAAGGAAAACAACATCGTAAGCAACTATATGTGCTTCAGCAATCTGGTTTTTTATCCAACTGTTTAGTGATATCCCTTAGGTCATTCAAAGAATCCACACTTTGGCAGAGAAGTTGGCAAGCATGAAACTGAAATCAAAATGCTCACCTCAGTAATTTGATTCCAATAACCCATATTCTCTGTACCAACTAACCATTAAATAGCACACCGAACCCTATTAAGACAGTAATTTGATTCCTATAACCATTCCGCACTAGTTTTTTATAAAAACCAAAATAATTGAAATGCAAGTCAATTCATTTATAGAACCAACAACAGAAATTATATTGAGAAAATTATATATATATATATATATGTCTGTGTGTGTGTGTGTGTGTGTATTCTTGATGGATCAAGATTTCAAGAAACTGATTCAAAAGAACTTAAATCTTCATATTATTAATTAGAACATCACATCAAGAATTCACTAATAATATAATAATCCTTGAACCTATTGCATCAAATGAAAGAAAAAGCATTGCAAATTATTCTAAAGTTCCAGATATACAAGAAGAATTATTCCAAAAGGAAAAGAAGATAAAAGAAAGTAGAAAAGTGAAAGAGAAAATAAGCTAGAATGATGTCCTAATTGCTAACACTCTCCCTCCATAGTTCTCTTCTTCTACATCTCTTCAAGCTTGGACTACTCTAGCCACCACCTATGCCATGTACTTTAAAGCCCAGATAAATCCCAAAGAGAAGGATGACTTAGTGATGACTTAACATGTAATAAAACGAAAATCGGCAAGCAAAAACGAAGATTGGCCGTCGGTGTTGAAGATTGACAGCGGCTGAGGTTGGACTTGGGCAGGAGAGCAAGGAATGAAAGAAAAAAAATTGGGGCTGCAGCTTCTTAACTCTTCTGTCTTCACTCTTCAGTTTTTAAATTAAGTTATTTTTTTTAGTATTCGGGTCGGGTTGGGTGGGTTCTATCGGGTTTTTGGGTTAACCCGTCACCCGACCCAACCCAACCCGACTTGACTACTTTACTCACAAACCGAACCCACCTAAAAAATAAAAAAAAAACAACCCAACCAAGTTGGGTTAGGCGGTTTCGGTCGGGTTTTGCCCACCTCTACTGCCAAGGGTGAAAACTCAGTGGTTTCATGGATGGAAAGACACAATGAAATCTATGTGACATGAGAAGTCAGCGTACTTTTTACTTCTTTCTGATTTCTGACAGCTACTGGCCCTTTTTTGGCTAACTGAAACTAGGGAGGTGGTGTACTAGTGTTATATCAGATACTTGTATGGTAGATTTATCTGTTGGACTCATGCTTGCTCACTTCTTCTCATGGTCGACTTAGAAATTTAAGAAACTACTTAGCATTTAGACTATCCTTGTGCATAAGGTTTTTATTTTTCCCCCATATGTTTAGTACATGAACTCATGATTGGGTTGTGTTAGGTTGGCTAAATTTGTTGAATTATGTGTTTCATTCTCAAACTGTGCTTGTTACTGGGAATTGAGGAAATCTTCATTCTCCATGATACATCATCTTCATTGATTACTAGGTGGGGGTTGCTGAACTTAAAGTTGCGGTTGAGAAAACTGGAGGGCTCCTTGTTCTTGCAGAAAGTTTTGGCCATTCTGTTTTCAAGGAATCATTGAGACGTGTCTTTCAGTCTGGTGACCACAGTCTGGGGCTGTCATCAAAGTAAGGTTTGGATTGACTCTTTTCTTTCCACTTCATGCTACAATTTTATAGAATTACCTTTACTCTGAATTTCTTCACTCTTTACAATATTTATTTCAACTTAAAATGGTCTTGAGAGTCCTGAAAGGTTTCTAGTTGACTTAGTGCCTAATATTTTAACATTGTCATGTCCTTTGTACACACAATCATGATAATTTTGTAGATTGTGCATGGATGCTTTTCTGCTTCTACAGTTTAATGAGAAATGATTTCTTTTCAACTTCCTTGTTTCCTTGTGCCTACAAGGATTCAACAAAATGTTCTGAAGATTCATGTAATAAGACATGACCAAGTTTTATGATGTACACCAACCTCCGGTAACCCTCTCTTTATCCGGACTTGGGACCAGCTGTGAAGAAGCATAAGCAGATTAAAAAAACATTTTCACCAGTTTAGAGTAATGACGACAGATTACGGGAAATAATTGTATTGAGTTACAATTTACGTGATTTTATTTCTGAAGACAAGAAAGCTCGCAATGAAAAGGACAATGATGGTTCATTTTTTTTGTGGGACAACTACGACGAGAATCTGAAGAGAATAAAAATAGATTTGGATCGACCTCTGGATGCCCTTCACTCTGAGATAGGGCAGTTATTGTTTAATGACATGTCTGGGGAGGGCACAATCCCTGGGGTAAATTTTTGTGAGAGCTTCTTTGGCTGGACTTGGAAGAGATGAAATGATTTGAAACCTTTGAGTGATCTCCTATAGAGCGATGATGACAAGAGGAAAGGAGCTTATTATTTGTATCACAAACAGCTAAAGATCGTAGAATGATGAAGAGTTGGAAACAAGAAAAGATAGTGATGCGAAGGAGTGGGAGATCAAACAATTTCATTGGCTTTTGTTCAATATTTTAGATGTTACATACTTGAAACCATACAAGCAACGGTAGATGTAGATCTTGTTGAAAACAGGCACTGCTTCAAACTGAGGCAGAGGGTACAATGCAATTGAACGAGTTTTCAAAGTTAAGGTGGCCCCATTTTTATCTATTGCCATTTTCATCACTAAAAGCAAGTATGAAAGATTAAATTTTAGGGAAAATTGCAGCCGAGGTGCCAAACCTTTCGTTTATTAGCATACTTTGCCCAAACCTTTCATTTGTGCCACCGTGAGTACCACACCTTTAAAAAATGTGCAGCTCAAGTCAAAATTGACGGTTTACGTCTGTTTGACCACAAATACCGTTAGTTGACCCCAGAAATTAAAATTTTAATTATTTCCCCAAAATAAGGTAAGGTCATTCTGGACATTATACATTTTCCCTATTAAATTAAAAATTAGAAAAGCAAAAAGCAAAACCACAATCACCCACCCCCATCTCCTTCTTCCCCAAACCAAAACCACTCCACCCAACCTTAACCTCAGTTTCCATCTGAATAGGCTTATCTCTTGGCTCTGGGGTGCCATTTTCAGTCCCAGCATCAATTTTGGCATCTTGCATATTTTCATCAATTTCATTGGTAATTGAGGGAACAGAATCAGCAGAAGTCTCATCTGTTTCCATCTTCGTTGGTTCCTTTGCTGACTCCTTCACAACTGGAACTTACACTTCCTCCTCTTCCAACATCTTATGCACATAAAAAGTGTATTAATTCACCAAATAAATAAATAAAATAAAATAAAAGAACTAGCATCATAAACAAATGAAGAAGCTTTATCCAGAGAACTTACAGTAACCGACTCAACAGAGGCAATCCCATGGAGATTCAAACGTACTTTGACCTTCAACTTCGGTGCCATTTGGGCTGGCAATTTGTAACAGATTGAATTTTGCGGTGTGAATGGCTGCCGGCCATGAATGTGGTGGTTGGGTGGAGTGGTTTTGGTTTGGGGAAAAAGGAGATGGGGGTGGGTGGTTGTGGTTTTGCTTTTTGCTTTTCTAATTTTTAATTTAATAGGGAAAATGTATAATGTCCAGAATGACCTTACCTTATTTTGGGGAAATAATTAAAATTTTAATTTTTGGGGTCAACTAACGGTATTTGTGGTCAAACAGACGGAAACCGTCAATTTCGACTTGAGCTGCACATTTTTTAAAGGTTTGGTACTCACGGTGGCACAAATGAAAGGTTTAGGCAAAGTCTGCTAATTAACGAAAGGTTTGGTATCTTGGCTGCAATTTTCCCTAAATTTTATTAACTATACTGTGTTTTGAGTTACTTTATGGATTTCATTGGCAGCTGACCTGCAAAGCGAAACCAGTTTTGTTACACAAACGATTTCTCCTTAAATAACCATTATTTCTTGAATCAGTCTTACACTGGTCCGAAAGTTGGATTGCCAAGTCGACCCCTTAAAAGCTCACTAGACATTTAAGCTTTGGGACTAGATATGTTATAACTCCAAGGAATTTTCAGTTTTCTTTCACTAGTGTAGTTAATAAAGTACATGCTCACACACAAAAGTCTTCTGTTCTTACATATGGAGCCAAAGTACTAGCATGGCACTTTGGATTAACACATTACTCAGTCAAATTTTGTGACTCAACAGTGGTTATTTAGGATGAGCAAGTGCTGAATAATGTTTAATCATAATATTCTGTTGGATATATTGAAAATTAAACTTAAGAACATGAAGTCTATATCTTTTCTTTTGAATACGAAAGAAAACTATTATATATCTTTCCTTATGAATTCTCTGTAGCCAAGGAATTTATAATTCAATAAATGTCCAACCAACCTTTCAATATCCATCTTTACTATGACCCACTTACATAAAGAAAACCACCACACAATATAAATCTATGTTTTCATTATCTAGCATTTCACTTCTCTTCAGGTTCAAAGACTAGCATTATTTTTCATTTTTCCTTTTCATTTTTTTTTAAATTGCTATTTTATGACATGGTAAATCCTTCATTGTAACACACAGATGTAGTTCGACTACTTGGGGTCTAATTTTGTACGCTGGATGATTCTGCCATTAATATTGATACATGCATGGGCATAACCTGTGCAGAGAATGAAAAGTAATTGGAATTTATACCGTCTAAAAGGGGCAAGTATTAATTCGGGAATGTAAACTACAGAATATGGTTAGTGTATCTAGAAATATATGTAAATTTATAAATTAGCAAAGAGATGATTCAATAGGATGTTTTCTCAATAATTTTAAATAAATTGCTATTTTATGACATGGTAAATCCTTCATTGTAACACACAGATGTAGTTCGACTACTTGGGGTCTAATTTTGTACGCTGGATGATTCTGCCATCAATATTGATACATGCATGGGCATAACCTGTGCAGAGAATGAAAAGTAATTGGAATTTATACCGTCTAAAAGGGGCAAGTATTAATTCGGGAATGTAAACTACAGAAGATGGTTAGTGTATCTAGAAATATATGTAAATTTATAAATTAGCAAAGAGATGATTCAATAGGATGTTTTCTCAATAATTTTAAATTTTTGATCCTTCAATAAAACTATTAGAAGAGTATTTCAATTCAACTTTTATTAAGTTAGGTAACATGGTATGACCTCGAGTATAAGCCATTGTTTTATTTTGATTTTTTGAGAAGTGAATTTGTGAAACGTGATTTTTTTATAATTTAATTTAATTTAATTTTATTATTTTATTTTTTGGGGAGAATGGTATTAGGGAAGTGATATAGGTTCACGTGCAAAAATATTTTGTTAGAAGAATAAATTGTTGAAAATGAGTTTGATGAAAAATGAGTTTGAAAAAACAAAAATCAAACAAAGGTTAAAATTTTCTGTTGTTAAGGTTTTATTTAGACAATACAAAATCAAAAACATATTTAGTTCTAAGAGAGATGAACATTTATTTTAATGCCTCCGCATAATATTTGCTTGAAATTTGACGTTGCCCTTTTTCTAACATTGAAGACCAAGATTTCCTTTGAAGCTCCCTTGCCTGAAATAAGTAGCTGATATGCTGCATCCTCCATCAAAAATCATTGTTTATATTAGATGTATTATATTTCATCGATACTTTTTGTATAAGTTTTATTATGACGTGAATATATGACAATTATTTGATCACAGCATGTTAATGCTTTTTGCTCCTGAAATTGATGGTAATACTACCTTCTCAACGTGTATTTCTTCTTTTCTATGTCTAATAAATATTGCCATTATGCTCAACCAGCAGTATGCTTAACTAGCATTTAGTTATCTGGATATCTAATTACTATATACAGAAATGGGTTAGATAGATGCTTGATGAATCTTATATAACTACGTGGTTTATCTAGTGTGCAAAGTTTGATCAAGTCAGGAGGCAGGTGTTACTCTCAATTATTTTGTTATTATTATACTGTGTAAGGTTCTCTAATACATTTATCATATGCAGTGGTATATTTGAGATTAGTTGCTCAAAGGATATCAAAATTCAGGGAATTATCGGCCCATGTGCATCACTTGAAAAGGTATGACCTATAGCTTTTGAATGATTTTCCAAATCTGCATCAGGCTGATGTTTATAAATTTGTGGGCTTGTGCAGAAAGGTCCTCTGTGCTCTGAAACTGTAATTGGGCAGGGAAATACCACTGCATGGAAGTTGTGCGGCCTTGACAAAACTACTTCGTTATGCTTAATATTTGATGTTGTCAAGAAAGAGTGCTCTGATGCTATTGCTCAATCAGAAAACAACCAGTTCTACTTTCAATTTTTGACTTAGTAAGCATATACTAAGGCTCCGTTTGTTTCTCATTTTTGTAAGAATGAGAATGAAAAATATAGCTGTTATGGATCACACAAGAGATAGAAATTCAAATTTGGTGGCTTGATGTGATGGATAATGATCATATTTTTCATTTTCATGGAGAGAGAATGGGAAATAAACAGGGGCTAATTATATTTTGATAAATTATGAGAAAGCAGCCTGTTCTGCTTTTCTATATAGAGCTTCTCTAAATTTTTGTAAATATCCTTCTCCAGTTATCAGCATGGCAGCGGGCAAATGAGACTTCGTGCGACTACTCTCTCCAGAAGATGGATTGCTGGACCTGGAAGCAAAGAAGTAAGGGTTATTGTTGTTTCCTTTTCTTTTGTGTGTGTGTGTTGGGGGTGGGGGGTACGTCATCAATACAACTACACTGCATTAATGTCTACCAAATGTTCACCCTGATTAAAATAAAAATATCTTATCTACAGGAGTAATTTGTATGATCTAATTTATATGCGGTAAACTGAACGCGTAGAAGTTCCTTCTAGTAACCAGAGCAACACCCCTTCTCTTCCATCGCCCCATAAAGGAAAAGAAAGAAACAATATCTCCTTGGACGCAGGTGTCAATGAGATCAATAGAGACATGGAGATTGAAGATAACAAAGATGATGAAAATCACGAATATTGATGAAGATTATGACTCAACATAATTATATATATGATTATAGTCACCATATTTATGTTGATTACATCTACAATATTTAGATAGATATTATTTCTATATAATGTAAGAAATCCCAATGGAAAATCATTTAGTCAAAAGTTTGTCATGGTATCGGAGCCTACCTCATAGATTTTTACTGAATCCTTGGTTTTCTTTGGGCATAACTCAAACCTTTGAGGTTGTCGGTTTCTTGTGGTTGTCCAAAGTTGACAGATTTTTTGTTAACGTATGATTCTTGTGGTTGTCCATAGTTAAGGTGTGATTCTTGTGGTGGTTAATGGTTAATAGAATTTTTGTCAACGTGTGACTTTTCGGTGTGTTGAGTTCTTTTGTGGGGCTTAATTTGGAAGTGTAGATTGTGGCCCGTGCGTGTTGTTATTTTTGGGTTATCCATTGGAGTTTGGCCTTTTGAGTTCTTTTGTACATTATTCAACAAATTGATGATGCTTGATCATCCAACAGCAATTTGAGGGGATGTCAATAAGATCAACACTGATCATGGAGAATGACGAAGATCACGAAAATTGATAAAGATTATCACTTAACATAAATATATTCACCATATTTATGTTGATTATATCTACCATATTTAGATTGATATTATTCCTATATAATGTAAGGAATTCCAATGGGAAATCATTCAGTCAAAAGTTTGTTAGCAGGAAGTTTTTAAACACGTGATCTATTCCTTTGATCATGTAAGAAGTTAACTATCTCCTCTGCTGGTACTTTTTTGTGGGCAAGGCATGTACTTTGATACTATGACAAATCAGGTTGGAGAAAACACAAGGATTAGCACAACATGGGTTGATGTCCCAGCAATTGGAATACGGCCATGACAATTAGTTTCTTTTGATATTTCCTCATTTCCTTGATACTAGCTTTACTCCCTCCAAGTTCCTTATTTGGCCTACTGGAGTGGCTCAGTGAAGGACTGCTGGACTGGAAAATGGGGAAGAAAGACAGGCTTATATACGCATGCCAGGGAAAAAATAATTCCCAAAATTTTATTTTTGTACACTATCAAAAGCATCTTCCATTTTTTTCCCTTCTTCCGAGGTGTATTAAAATTCTGTGATTCTTTCTATTCACTACTGAATATGGCTAACTATGTCTTTTGGATTCTTCTGTAGGAACTAATTTCTGGATTTGACCAAGAAGCAGCTGCTGTAGTCATGGCACGCCAAGTTTCTTTCAAAATGGAGAACGAGGTTGTATACTGATGCCTTTTTTATGTTTAGTTGGTTGAAAGGAAGCTTGTTTCTTTATGTTGTGCTTGAGCAAGGAAAATGTTAGTAGAATTTTGTCGTCGTTTTGATCTTAGTATTAATGTGGAACCATTTGACATTTCCATAGGATAAGGTGACCTTTGATGAAGCTGATTGCAATTTCTTTACCTTGAGGATCGAATTTCTCTGCTGATAATTTGATTAAGATTTTAAAATTTGCTAGTTTGGATTTTTAGTTTATCATGTTTCCACTTTCTGCAATCCATGGAGAGATCATATAAGATACATGTAAACTTGATGATTAGGTATTGCATTTGAACTTGAACATGCTTTTGTCCTCCATGTGATGATTTTATGCTAATTCTTTTGCAGACATCTTTTATACATAATGTATTTTCTGCGAAATGTCTTAGTTCCTGGATATATGTTAGTCCAGTCTCAGCAACTATTGAGGCTGAAGCATGTTCACTATCAACTTCGAAATTTAGATGAAACGTTGTCACAAGTATTGACAAATATATCAGTTCTCTAATAATGTATAGAGTTGTAGACTCCGTTGATGGTCATTATGTGAAATAGATGCATTTTTGTTGAGTTTGTTATAATTTACACACTTAGTGCACAATAATTTACCCTTCTCCCTGGTATTTGACATTTGCCAAGTTTTTTTCCTTGGTTCCACCACGACAGATTTCCTTATCCATTTTTGATGTTCCTTGCAGGCTGAATTTGACCCCATAAGATGGTTGGATAAGTCATTGATTCATATATGTTCTCGGTTTGGGGAGTACCAGAAGGATACCCCAACTTCTTTCACCTTATCTCCTAGATTTTCAATATTTCCTCAGTTCATGTTTAATTTACGACGTTCGCAGTTTGTCCAGGTACATGATAATCTTCTTTATATGTATAGATTGTTCCTTGTACACATTTTACGTGACAGGAGAGAATTTTGTTAGAGAGAAATGGAGAGTATGAAAAAGGAGGGTAAGATATTCTCTACTGCCAGACTGGAAAACAAAAATTGCATGTAGTGTTTAACTCCAAAAGCGACCCAGCTTTTTTGTGAATCTATTGAAGTTTACCCAGTGGAACCTCCAAAGAGATGCAAAGAAAATTATTCTGTTACTATGTGACAGATAGAAAATTACATATCAAGATTATGCCTCCGTATCATTAAGATCTCGCAAAAGGTTTGAAGTTCTGAGACAGAGAAAGGACATCACTAGTGTAAAAGAATTTGAGACATATACGCATTAAGGAAAGACACATAAAAACAAGGGAAAACAGAGCATCTCCTGCAAATCAGATTCCTTATGCACATTTACCTCACGTATTGTGGCATTGTTCATAGATTCAGCTTTACAATTATAAACTGTAAAATCTTATTTCTCGAGCTTCAATTTTGACTTTTTCTGATACAGGTCTTTAACAACAGCCCAGATGAGACGGCACATTTTCGAATGATTCTCAACAGAGAAAATGTAGCTAATTCAGTCGTAATGATTCAACCCTCATTGATCTCTTACTCTTTTCATTCTGGACCAGAACCTGCTCTTCTTGATGTGGCTTCCATTGTTGCCGATAGAATCCTTCTTTTAGATTCATATTTCACTGTTGTCATATTTCATGGATCCACTATTGCTCAATGGCGAAAAGCTGGATATCATGAACAGCCTGAACATCAGGTAACTAGATGTAAAAACTAATAGCACATGCATAACCTTATCCTCGCGATACTTTTGAAGTATATATCATCAATAGTAAACCAACACAAAATAAACAGATGAGAGGAAGACGTGCCTGGTATCAAGCATTAATATGTGAAGATTGATTTTGTATAGGTATTGAGTAATCTTTTATCACAAAAGTAAAAATAAAAATGGAAATGGAAGGGTAATGGTACCATCCTAAACTCCACATGAACTTTGTTAATTCTTATTATTTGCGACTGGTAGACTTTTTTGTGAGAATAGCGAAATAGAATCTTAAAACTCGTTGCAGTTTATGAAGCTGTTTCAGTTTTGGTGATGTTCATGGTTGCAACCTCTAGGGGAATATTACTCTCCCATTAAGATAATAAATGCTGTGAATGATACTATAACAAAGGGGCTCTTACTCTTGTCCTTGGTTATCTGAAAGATCAAGATTAATAGATAACTTACTATATCTTTTACTGTTGGACAAGGAAAATTTTATTCTCCAGATTAATGATTTTTGTTTAAGTTTTTCTGAATTTTTAGGATGACTCAGATCCTAAGTTTAACTATATAACCATATATAAGCTAGAATCTAAATCAAAAAATGCAATTCAATTATGTTAAAGTAATTATTGTTGAAAGACGCAAATTGTGCAAACAAGTGGAAAGAAGTGGTGCGGAAGCATTGAAAAATTCTTGTAATAAGAATTACATAATAATTAAAAACAATATTTGAACAATGAAGTCACGTATATATTGAATAATAATTGGTTGTTATTGAAAAGTGTACAATACTCCTATATTTATAGGCAAATTATCTCCTATTCTTAATAGTATTAGGAAATTGAAATAAGGAAACTAGAAAACTAATAAAATTCTAATATAATTAGAACTCCTATTCTACTCAATAAGAAATTATAGTCTTAATTAAATAAAATATAAACGTCTTATTACAAGAAAACTAAAGAGAAAATACAGTCCTAAAAAAGATAAAACATATTAGTAGTAGGAATGTACTACATCAATCCCCTCCATTTGAAAAAAAAAAACTCGTCCTCGAGTTTTGTTGAAGAAAGAATTCTTGATAACTTGTGTGTTTTGTAACTTGGTTGGGACTCGAGGAAATTCTCTAGCCACATGTTGCCGTGTTCTATGTTTGTTGAAACAACTAACATTCATAGCAGTTAAAGTCTGTAAATTCTTGTCAGTTTGTTGCTCTATGGGTTCGCAATTCCTTTCAAAACTCAACGCAATCAACATCTGAGTGATGTTGTGAAGGGTTTCGTCGATCCTCTCAATTCGTTGTTCGAGCTTATCGAGCCTTCATTCGTCGTCGATGGTTTGGTTGCCACCAGTACCTTCATTGGCCATCGGATTAAGGCTTGCTCTAATACCAATTTTGGCGCGGAAGAGTTGAAAAATTCTTTTAATAAGAATTACATAATAAATAAAAACGATATTTAAACAATCATGTCACGTATATATTGAATAATAATTGATTATTATTGAAAAGTGTATAATACTCCTATATTTATAGGCAAATTATCTCTTATTCTTAATAGTATTAGGAAATTGAAATAAAGAAACTTGAAAACGAATAAAATTCTAATCTAATTAAAACTCCTATTCTACTCAATAAAGAAACTATAGTCCTAATTAAATAAAATATAAAAGTCCTATTACAAGAAAACTAAATAGAAAATGCAGTCCTAAAAAAGATAAAACATTTTAGTAGTAGGAATTGTAGGAAATTATTAATTGTAGTAGGAATGTACTACATCAAGAAGGATAATAATAATCATATTGTTTATTTTCATTTTCTTATGGTTTATTATGATTTTGAATCTTGTCACCTTTGTAAGCCCTCTTATATTTCATGATAGTTGTTTTTATTGTAGTCTTGTGCTTGTTCTGGAAGTTTGACTAAAAATGTATTTTGATGTAAATGGACTACACCCTATATGACATAGTAAGAACTAAAACTTTTAGTTGAATATTAACTAGCATTTCGAGATATTTATAATTATTCAGCCTGCTATTGTTTTTTAATCTATGTTAGATGCACAACTCCATGTATTGACTAGCATGTTTGAGGCCTATTTTTATTGAAGAATGTATTTTGGAATGGGAGATTGATGGAGAATGTGTGGTTAAAAAATAAGTGAAGTTTTAGGTCTGTATGTAATATTATTTTATTAAAAAATGTGTGGTTGAAAAAAAGAGAGAAATGTATTTTGAAAATAATGAGGATCGAACAAGGGTGACCATTTATAATGTTTATTTTTGTGTACTTCAAGCAAAATTGAGAAACCCTTAAGTGTTGGTTTTATATCAAATTTCTACTCTAGTATAGAAATATTGACTCTATACTGATTATAGCTGTTCATCATGTGTATTATGTACTTTGACGAAAATGAGAAACCCTCAAGACCTGATAGCCATTATGATTTGTTTTGGAATTGTGATCACAAATTTCTGTTGCATAATCAATGAATCTGTTAAAAGCTTTAAAATTGATTCTTGTAATGCATAATTTGAAACTAACCGTAAAGCAATATTGGGGTAATTATCATACCCTCTATACATTTAAAACATGAGCACATTTTATTCTTTTAACAAAATCCACTCTCGTCCCTTCCCCAACACAAAGTTATCATGGATGAGCACAATCAGGAGGCTTTGTTGGTCTAGAGGGAAGTTTGTGGATATCTCAATAAATTAACCATATCGGTTATGCAGCTACATCCATTCATGAAGGTGTTGCTTTATTTTATCCAAGTCAAATAACTGACTCTGGGTTCTGGATGGATGAACTTGAGTAGCTTGTTAGGGGAAGATCTGCCGCTGTTAATTTGCATCTGAGCTTAACTTGATGGGTGCAATTCAATTGTTTACTATCCTTGCAGGCGTTCACTCAATTGTTGCAAGCTCCACGAGAAGATGCAGATGCAATAATTAAAGAAAGATTTCCAGTACCTCGTTTAGTAATTTGTGATCAGCATGGTTCTCAGGTAAATATTCTATATTTCCACAAATGCGTACTGGGCATAATCTACACCTTGTTCACATTTTACACCTTACTAATTGTGACATGCAACTGGCTGTCAGTGAGTCACTTCAACTGTCCAGACTAATTTATTTTTTTCTTTCTTTTCTATTTTCTTTTTGCATGCTTAGAAGTTGTCTTGGAATTCATAAACTCGTAAATCTTTGATTCTAGGAAATCACTTGAGGCAGGCCTATTTGAACTTGTTTGATGTTCAACTCCTTTTAGCGTTAAATGACCTGTTAGTTTTGTGGGAAGGTATGCATCTTGTTTATGATTAACTGGGACACTAGCATGTTGGAAGTAGAATGGTGCCTCGCATACTTAGCTTTTTGGCGCGCTATATGCTGCTATGTATATGCTTGCTCGGAAAAAGGAGCATTGGAATGGTCTTAACTCCTTAATATTTAGACGAAAGAAAAAAGAAGGAAAACATACCATTTCCCATCAAAAGGGAGTCATTATGGAGTTCTTGTTGCAGTATCTTATGTCTTAAAAAATGATTAGTACACACTTTGCTTTCTGAATCCATGCCTTCTTTAGTCTTAGTTACCGGGAATCCCCTCTGCTTTAAGTGGAACTCGTAATACTTTTCTGTCATTCAGAAGAGGCCTGTACCTTCAGTTCAAATACTTATTAGAATAGCATGCTTTGGCGAGATCTCTCTTACTTCTCTCTCTGCCCTTCAGAGATTGCCGAACTTTTCCTTCAGTTCAAATTACGTACACCATCCTATGAAACATTCTTCTCTGCTTTTGCCTTTCTTATTTCCTCCTCTCTCCCTTCCTGCCTTCCAGACAACGTAAACATGATGTTAAAATCAATTATTTACACGTACAGTTCCATGGTAGAAGGCATTTAACAATTTGATAGGTACCATAGCGGAGCAGAAACTCTGCAACAATTCTAAGCTTTTTGCAAACTAGAATTCCTGATGTCTTCGATATCCAAGCTTTTAGGTCTGAGAAATTGTAGCATTTCTATTATTTACATTTAAGGAGGTATAATGTTCAAACTTGTGATTGATGTCAAGGGATGGGATAAATTCTTTAGGCGCGATCTTAAAGCAACAGAGGAATCGAACTACTATTTCAGTCTTCTTCGATTTCATCACTAGGCATACATGAATGAGGAGAGCATCCTTAGAGAAACGAGAGAGAAAAAGCAGAGAATTCGAGGTTTCTTCAGTTTTGTGATCAACAGTTTGGTTAACTTGTATATAAAATAGAACTTTGTTACTAAAGCGTATGTGGAGTGAAACTTCTTTACTTATTTTCTCTAAGACACTTTAATTTTTCTTAAAAATTGATGGAGCAAATTGAGTTGCGAGTGTTTGGGAGAGCTACGGAAAGACATAGTATTATCACTATTTCTGTAACTGCTTGAGGTTAATATTCTGTTTTGGTTTCGTTCCATTTTACTAAAATTTGATTTTTCAAGAGATGAGTGGTGGAAAATTGGATCCTACGAAATATGTGGTTAAAATTAATGTTTGACTTTGAAAAGTAACTCTAGCAAAATGGAATGTAACCGAAACAGAGGCTAATTGTGAGCTTTAAACATCTGGATTAGTAGTTCAACTGTGAGCTTTAATCATCATCTTTTATTTTTCAATTTTTTTGGGCGTAGGTGGGTGGGGAGTTGGGGGTGTTGTATCATGAATATCTTGATTTAGCATCGTGTTACGTGAAATGGACCTCAAGTTCTATAGAAATAATAATGTAGTTTTGCTGATTAGAATGAATTATTTGCAGGCTCGTTTTTTGCTTGCAAAATTGAATCCTTCAGCTACGTATAACTCTGATGTTCCATCTGTTCCTGGAGGCGATATCCTCTTTACAGATGATGTCAGCTTTGAGGTCTTCTTGGATCATCTTCAGCGGTTGGCAGTTCAATAGAATCTCTCTTACAAAATTGTCGGAGGTTAGCTTTTAGATAATAGTACAACCAATTTTGTTTAACTTATTTCTCTGAATTGTATGTACAGTTACGTGTACAACTGGTTTTATAATCTCCTTTGAGCTCACTTATTTGCAAGAAATCTTTGATTGGGATCCTAATAATGTAGACTTTCCATGATTTTATAGGTATTCATTTATGACTTTGATTCCTCAAGTTCCATCTGGCTCTTTTTTCGTTTTTTTTTTTTTTGAGCATAAATTCTTAGTTCTATTTAATTACTTTTGGCGGGGCGTGGATTCGTCAAATCTTACTCTTTTATGTATAACTTGAGCTTGAAGAACCTGATTTTATAGTTTGCCTAGTGCATTGGTGAAAGAGTGTAATTTCGAATTCTAGGAAAACTGATGCATCCAAGCCTGGCCTGCACAATTTTTAGTCTGGCCAATGTAGTTACCAGAAGAATAAAGTGAAAAGTAGTCCAATAAGTAGTTTCATATTCAATGTTAAACCATGGTTAAATTAAGCCCCCGTTTGAGCCCCATTATTTGATGTTATAATTTTTGGAATAGTGTTATTTTTGGAGAATGTGTAGTTGGAAAAAGGACAAAATTTTGGAGAATGTGTGGTTAAAAAGAAGAGAGAAAATAATGTATTATAAATTTAATGGGGCTTAAATGGAGGCTTGCTTGAAAATAACTAAATGCACAGCTGGTTTATACAGGTTTTGACTAAATTTTGCTGCGAACTGTTGATCCACAAATAAGATAATCTTGTTGGCAATAGCACTTGCATACCCGACATGACCTTCACAAATCTGGAATTCACATTTGATCACGGCAAGAGCAGACCAATTTCGTTACCATGCCAACTTGAATACCGCTATTAGATTGATGGAAATAGTTCGAGAGAGTTGGATGTGGAAATTGCGATCAACAAATTGAAGAGGGAAAACCGAAACACTGACTGAAGATCTCGAACCAGGTGTAGAAAATCAGAAGATGGATGCTTGAAAACGTGAAAACACGATGTCTTGAAAGCGATATTTGCCTGCTCTAAATCTTGGGATTTCATTAGAGATTCACCAGCAAATATCTTGAGATTTCTTAATAGACTAACCAGCGAATAGCCAGAGAATTAGTCAAGCGTTTGGCGGGTTTATGATGAGCAATACCGTAAACTCACAAGAGGAACAACAAAAAATTATAATTTCGAAATTTAAGGTTTTTCAAATTTTGGAAAGATGTTTATAATAAAGATACAATTCCTTAGCCCCTTTCGTCTGCTCTACCAAGTTTTCTATCTACATTTTTTTTTGTGACTCAGGTGTTCGAGTTTCACCGGACTAATCCTAAGAATTGGCGATCTTTTACCTGATTTGTCATTCGGATAAATCCAAATGCTATCACAGCTTATACATATTTGGGCCGAACATTCGGGATGCGATTTTCCGCCCTATGAACCTCCCTTTACGACGTGCAAATAGGACCTTCGAAGGGACAATAAAGTGCACCACAAACTTGTCGGCACAGGACATTTGCCTTTCAATATAAATGTTGAGCGGATGAAATCATGTATCAAGACATGTGCTTTGCTGCCTAGAAGTCAATCAAATCTATCGTATATTAACCTATAATCCTCTTTATTGTTTAAACAATGCTAATAAATGTGTTTTATATGCTTATCCCTACTTATAAACTTGATATATGTCTGCAACAGTAAATGAATTTTTACTTAATTTAGTGTAAATATTATTGTTACAGGTAAAACCTAAAGTTGGAGGAAGGTTTTAAGCTTACTTGGAGTTGGTTCGAAGTAATTGAAAATTAAACGGATTGCCCATAATTGATAAAAAGCACTAATCTAGCAATTGGAGGAAAGTCACAAAGTTCTGGGAGTAAAGTTTAACTTATGAAAAGTTTGGAGACTAGTGTACACACTTACGAAACTTGAAGAGAACCAATTTTTGATGATATGGAGGTTCAAGAGCCAACATGAACACTTTGCAGGGGTGACTACGGTTTGAAAAATGCGATCCATCCGCGAGCACATGGACTTTTTGCTGAGTTCAAGTTGCGGTTGAAAAAAAAATGATTTTCCCCAGTTCGCGGGGCATGACTTTCAAGATGGTTCAAGTTTTCGCTCACGTATCTTCCAAAAGGAAAAGAAGATTTCTAAGAGTGTTTCCTAAGTAATTTATGTCAAGATAAGGGTTACACACAAAAGTGATAAAATGAGAAGTTACCAAAGATAAGAGAAACAAATATAGAGTTTCAAGCTTGGCGTAAAGAAGACGAATTCTTAATGAAAGAAGTTCATCTTTTTTCTTTTTTCTTCTTCTTTAAAACCGGTGATGTACTTTGAATTCTTTTGCGTTTTTCTTTCATTATGATGTGTAAATTCCAATAGCTAGGAAGGATGATGTAATTTAGATTTGAACCTTTAATTTCAATTCTCAAGACTTGTGAAGCTAATAGTTTTATGTATTGATTTTACTTCTTTTCTTATTACTTTGAAATAATTGATCATCATTTCCTTGATTTGTGGATTATATCAAATAGAGAGGTGGGTTATAAATTTAGTGAAGTAGTAAATCCGGAAATTGAATAAAAAGTAGAGAACAAAATTATTGAATCCAAATCTACAGAACTCAAGACTGACTCATTAATTAATATTATCTAATTTTAGTCATTAGTTTTTTGCAATAAATTATGTTAATAAAACCCCAAAAGTCGAATCCTCAATTTAAAGAAAAAAAAGGTCAGGAATCAAATAATTTGATCATTAACGCACCAACCGATGGCAGAAATTCCATATTGCTAACCTTGAAGGGTAGCTCGGTGGTCAGACTTTGTATTTGCTCTCCAACGGTCATCAATTCGAGTCTCTTCAGAGCCATTGAGATGAGTACCCGACTGAAAAAAAAAAAAAAAAAAAAAATGAAATTCCATATTGCTAAAGCTTTATTTTCTTAAAAATAATATCAAATCCATAAGAAGAATATATACCTAATTTTAACTTAAATATTTGTAATGTTTACTTGCATTTTTATTTTTATTTTCGTTTTATTTTATATAATATTGGAGACTAAGTAAGTGATTCATATCTACTAAAACTCAACTGAATATCAAGAAAATCTCATTCGAAACTAAACTTATCCCATCAAATCCTAAACACAACAAGGGCTAGTTATTTGACTTAGTCAAATTTCAATTCATTTTTTTTTCCGTGTTTAATTTCCCATTTGCATCCCACATTGAAATCATATTTAGTTATCTCCACGATCTTCATCCCTTTTTTCTTTAAGGTATATTGTTTTCGATTTTCTTCATAGAAATTTGATGCATGTGCAACCGTTGAATCTCATTTCATCCATATAAATACGTAGAATATCACCTCAAATTGAGATTACTCCGCCTATCTCGTCCACCAATAATTAGTAAAGTATAATATATTGTTGTTGATAGACTTGATTTTGCATTTTTTGCTATTTCGCAGGTTGTATATATCAAGTGCAGATTGGATACGAGAGTGGAAGAGGAAGTAAAATGAAATGGCATCTAGACACGGCCTAGAACGTCCAACTTGGTAAGCACTGCATTCCTCATAGCTTTCCGAACCCGCTTTTAAGTTACTTTTCGCTTTTTGACAGTATGCATACGGCAAAAAAAGCAGCTTTTAAGTTAGGCCAATTAAATTGAGAGATTTCTGAAGTTTTTTCTATTAATCAGGAGACCAAAGTCCAAATTGTCACCAGAAGTCCAGTGTCATATACGTGGAGTACAGTTCACATTGGATGGGGTAAAATTCTCCCTCAAACTACATTTTCCATTCTTATATATATTGGATATGCAGTACTTCTCGTTTTCCAATACTGTGTATTAAAGAAGAATGCGTCGATACGAAACTATATCTTATCTATTATTTTATTTAGTTTTGTCGAGTAAAATATATTGTGACTGCTCTTCCTTCCCCAATATACTTCTTATTTCCTCCCAAATTCACTTATTTTGTCAAACGACTTATCTTATGTACTGCTAGGAACTTGCGGCCACCAAATCAGCAAAACTATCAAAGTTGTTGAAAGAGTACACTCAAAATGATCTCTCCCGTTTATTGGATGACATTCCTGCTGATCCAGAATCATTTGAGCTTGTTGGGAGATTCTACCATGGCTACGATATCAAATTGTCAAATGAAAACGTCGTTCGTGTTGCGTGTATTGCTCATTACCTCGGAATGACCGAAAGTCACTGTCCTAATAATCTTCTAAACAAAGCCCTCAACTTCTTTGAACACCAAATTCTTCCTAATTGGCAAAGTTGCATCAAAGCTCTAATTAGTGCAGAAAATGTTCTTGAACAATCAGTGAATCTTGGCCTAGTTGATGCATGTATGGAAACTATTGTCACAAAGGCGCAGGAAGATCCGCGTTTACTTGGAGAGCCAATCAAGAACTTTTCGTCTGATGACGACGATAGTGATGGAAAGGAAATGGCTATTAAACCAAATGCCAGAAGGAGGCTTTTTGATCTTGAGTGGAAATCTGAGGATTTAATGGTACTCTCATTGAGGTTTTACGAACCTATAATTCGTGAAATGATTCAACGAAAAGTCCCTCTAGAATACGTTGCTGCATCCCTCTATCAGTATGCAAAGAAATGGGTGTTTGAAAAAGAAGAGAATGGTGAGAAAGAGACAGTTGAATCTTTGGAGAGATTGATCCCTCATCAGAAAGGGATGTTTCCTTGCTCATTTCTCTTTGAAATGCTAAAATCTGCAGTATCACTTGATGCTAGCACTGAATGCAAAAATGGATTGGAGATCAGAATCGGAAAGCAATTAGATCAGGCAAATGTAAAAGACCTATTCATACCTACCCAAGGATACACAGAGGACGAACAGCATGATACAGAGAGTATACGAAGAATTTTGAAGAATTTCTACAGTAATTATACCGGTCCGGATGCTTCTGGATTCATCAAAGTGGCAGAATTAGTCGATAATTTCTTGGCAGAGGTTGCTAGTGACATAGATTTGAAGATGAGCACATTTATATCACTTGCTGATATGTCGATAGCAGTATCAGAGGGGACAGATCGAACATTGGATGGACTATACAGAGCTGTTGACATATATCTAGACAAGCATAGACATCTTACAGAATCAGAAAGAGAGAAATTATGCAGGGTTTTGGATTGCAACAAAATGTCAGTCGAAGCTCGTGAACATGCTGCACAGAATGAAAGGTTGCCATTGCGTGTGGTGGTGCAGGTTTTGTTCATAGGGCAGTTGCAACTTCGGGACAACATCACGAAGGAAGTGCAAGGTTCTGATGACCGGCTCTTGAAGCTAGAGGAGGAGGAGGAAGATGAAGAAGAAACGAGGGCGGAAATGGAAAAGATGGGAAGTAAAGTGTTGGAGCTAGAGAGGGAATGCCATATAATGAGGAGAGAGATTCAAAGAGGCAACAGCAATAGGCAGAAACCAAGCTTGTGGAAGAAAATGAAGAGAAAACTAGGGTGCATGACCACCATGCACGATCATAACTGCCATGTCAAGAAGAGAAAGGTGCATCCAAGATGAACGAGTTATCGTTTTTGTCTTTCTTACCACCACGGTCGACTAGTAGTACTGATTTCAATAATGTGCGTCTACGATGACGCTTAAGAATGTCAGCTAGGAACTAATATGTTAATACTGTTTCAAAGCATATGCTTATTCTATCTCTAGGGGTGATCTCCCGTGCCCACGATAGAAAAGAGCTTATTGTGCCAATAGGTGGTATGGCAACAATTGTTGAATTGTCAACAATGACGGTTTGACTTTGTTAATGTTGCATTGGCACATTTTATTTTGTCCTACGTAGCAAGAGAACAATTCTGATTGGACCGTGCTACATAGTCATAGAGGATGACACTTCGATTAACATAGCACACACACATAGGGAGGTTGGGATTATTTTATTTATGGGGACCCACAACTCGGTTGTGAGTGTTATGCCACCCACTGTGTCAAAGCCTATGTTCGTTTGACTTAATTCATTCTGATTTATCTCAACTTAGCCCTTCTTTGAGCCCTTTTTTTGGAG